>NC_060123.1:128827343-129130872 GCF_021461395.2 Schistocerca americana | reverse complement strand
GTGTGCGCCCGCCAAAGCCACTCGAATATTGCATTCGGCAGCGCGTGCGGCGCAGCGCGCGCAGCGGTGTGAAATTGTTCAGCTGGCTGTGCTGTCCGGGGAAATCCCCGCGTTCCAGCTACTGCCATGTTGCGCGGCGCACTGGCGCGTCACTGACGATCAGGGCTGCCAACCGATAAAGGTGCACGAATGCCGAGCTTTCCAATATATGAAAAATCACATTCCTGTGGAATTCTTCTGGCGATGACCCGCATTTCTTTCTCTCTTCACCTAAGTCTTTTTTCCTCGTAAGCGGCAGTCACCCGTGTTCGGGTCGACTGAGGACATAAAATGACCAATACGTAAATATATAAAGTAAAGCCAAGATGTAACGATGTACGCAGGGAGGAGAGGCGGTGGCATCTCTAGCATTCGCATCTACACTACTGGCCATTAAAATTGCTACACGAAGAAGAAATGCAGATGATAGACGGGTATTCATTGGACAAATATATTGTACTAGAACTGATATGTGACTACATTTTCACGCAATTTGGGTGCATAGATCCTGAGAAATCAGTACCCAGAACAACCACCTCTGGCCGTAATAACGGCCTTGATACGCCTGGCCATTGAGTCAAACAGAGCTTGGATGGCGTGTGCCGATACAGCTCTCCATGCAGCTTCAACACGATATCACAGTTCACGAAGAGTAGTGACTGGCGTATTGTGACCAGCCAGCTGCTCGGCCACCATTGACCAGACTTTTTCAATTGGGGAGAGATCTGGCCAGGGCAGCAGTCGAACATTTTCTGTATCCAGAAAGGCCCGTACAGGACCTGCAACATGAGGTCGAGCATTATCCTGCTGAAATGTAGGGTTTCGCAGGGATCAAATGAAGGGTAGAGCCACGGGTCATAACACATCTGAAATGTAACGTCCACTGTTCAAAGTGCCGTCAATGCGAACAAGAGGTGACCGAGACGTGTAACCAATGGCACACCGGGTGATACGCCAGTGTGGCGATGACGAATACACGCTTCCAATGTGCGTTCACCCCGATGTCGCCAAACAAGGATGCGACCATCATGATGCTACAAACAGAACCTGGTTTCATCCGAAAAAATGACGTTTTGCAATTCGTGCACTCAGGTTCGTCGTTGAGTACACCATCGCAGGCGCTCCTGTCTGTGATGCAGCGTCAAGGGTAACGCAGCCGTGGTCTCCGAGCTGGTAGTCCATGCTGCTGCAAACGTCGTCGAACTGTTCGTACACATCATTGGTGTCTTGCAAACGTCCCCATCTGTTGACTCAGGGATCGAGACGTGGCTGCGCGATCCGTTATAGCCATGTGGATAAGATAAGATGCCTGTCATCTCGACTGCTAGTGATACGAGGCCGATGGGATCCAGCACGGCGTTCCGTATTACCCTCCTGAACCCACCAATTCCATATTCTGCTAACAGTCATGGGATCTCGACCGACGCGAGCAGCAATGTTGCGATACGATAAACCGTAATCGCGATAGGCTACAGTCCGACCTTTATCAAAGTCGGAAACGTGATGGTACGCATTTCTCCCCCTTACACGAGACATCACAACAACGTCTCACCAGGCAACGCCGGTCAACTGCTGTTTGTGTATGAGAAATCCGTTGGAAAGTTTCCTCATGTCAGCACGTTGTATGCGTCGCCACCGGCGCCAACCTTGTGTGAATGCTCTGAAAAGCTAATCATTTGCATATCGCAGCATCTGCTTCCTGTCGGTTAAATTTCTCGTCTGTAGCACGTCATCTTCGTGGAATAGCAATTTTAATGGCCAGTAGTGTACAAACATGCTGGACAAGCTACTGTGCAGCGGCGTTTCCTGCCTATATTAGCATAAAATGTTAGATTGATCAAGCAGTACTGGTGGAATCAGAAGAGGAGCTACAGTAGATGTTGAAGAGTACCGCAAAAATGGACGAGGAAAGGAAGTAGTATTATATTATTATAAAATGTTCGACTGGTCAAGCAGCACTGGTGGAATGAAGGGAAATATATAAATGACAAAAGTGATCCGAATAAGTAAGAAAGAAGCATCAGTGAAGATAGCTGGGAAATTTAATGACATGGGCGGAAGCTGTACAGAAGAAATAAAGAGGAGCATATCTATGGAAAGGAGAGCATTTTAAACGGTGAAGCAATTACCAACAGCTAGAAGAATACCAGTGAACGTGAGGAAAAGATTTGTTAATCCTTATTCCTGGAGCGTAGTGTCATACAGCTCTGAATCGCGGACAGTTAAAAAGACAGACATTTAGAAAGTTTAAAAATGTGACTGTGAAGGAGAATGTTTAAGGTGAAGCCGAGTCAGAGAATGAAAAATGGCGAATCAAATACAGGAAGAAAGAAAATTGTTAGGAGTGATTAGAAACAAACAAATAGTGACTGAGAAATATACAACGTAGGAATTGTAAGCAACAAAGAATTACAGAGGGAAAAGTGGAAGGAATGAGAGGAAAGGTAGGAAGAGAAATGGAATGATGGACGACATTAGTGGTGGAAGAATATGCAAACATGAAGGAAAACGCTCAGAATGGGACACGATGGTGAGGCTCCAGTTGAACACTAAAGAGGAGAGAAGAAGATTATCATTTAGTACCTGTGCTTTGCCAAAGACCAGTGAGGACTGGATGGACTGCATCAAGATTATATTCAAAACAATAAGTTTACGATATAGGTACAATAACTATATAACAATCTCTCTCTCTCTCTCTCTCTCTCTCTCTCTCTCTCTCTCTCTCTCTCTTCTCAGCGATCACAGGCCCTGTAGACCACGCGCTGCCTCAACGATCTGCTTCCACCGCCTTCTATCTCTCGCAGCCTCTCTCCACCCCGCGGAAATTCCTAATGCTGCGATGTCCTTCTCTATGTCATCTTCCCACCTTGTACGAGGTCGGCCCAATTGTCTTGTTGTCTGGAGAGTTCCTTCAAATGCTTTCTTGGTGATTCTGTTATTTTTCCATTCTAGCCACATGTCCGGTCCATTGCAGGCTCCTACTTTTTAATTTCTGGATGGTAGTGGGTTGCTTCATTCACTGATAAGTCTCATTGCTCTTCCGAATTCTCCATGCGCCATTCTCCAACACAGGTCCCCAGATTTTTCTCATTACTTTTATTTCGAAAACATTCAGTTTTTCTCTTTCATTCATTGTAGGCTTCCAGCTTTCTGAGCCGTACAGTACTATGGGGCAGATGGTAGTGTTGTGTATCTTAATCGTTGTGGTGATTGACAAAGCTTTACTTTTGAGGGGTTGCTGGTTCCCCATCGGGCGCCTCTCCAGGTGGCGAATAGGGGAATGCTCATCAGATATGGTGGGTACCGGAGAAATAAAATACCCGGGGTGGACCAAAACCAGTGAAGAGGAAGTCAACGGCTCGGATGCCGGAAGAGAATGTTTTTGTAGCATTCCAACGGTAGAAGAGGCGAAAGGCATCTCTACGGGGCAGGCAGAGCTCAGAGCCCGGGAAAGGCAATCTGCCTAGGAAATGATAATCCAAAATATTACTCAGCGAGCTTGGAAGCTGTGCGGTGGCAGCCCCATCACCGAGCTTAACCTGCGCCGTGCTCGTAACGCGCCCAGGGGATTCTATACCTACTGGCTGACATCAACGATTTGCTTCGGATATAACAATAGAACGGAATTTACTGTAGCATTAAAAGTACAATATAAGTTTGTTGCTAGTGTCGTAGCACTTAGTTGCAAGTATGGTAGTTTTGTTCTTTCACTGGAAAAGAATTTATTCTCATAGTATAATCGATGTTTTTTTAGTTCACTGAACATTAGAAATTTTATATGATAGGGATTTAGTCCATCGCCCCTACTGTTTAATTTATACTTCGAAGAAACTTTCTTGGGATTAAAATTGAAGGTGGAAGGATATCACTGACAAGATTCGCGTATGAAATTGCTATCCTCAGCGAAAGTGAGGAAAAATTTCAGGTCCTGTTGAATGGAACGAAGTGCCTAACGATCACGCACTATGTACTGAGTGATCGAAGAAAGACGAAAGTAACGAGGGACAGTAGAAATAACATTAGCGATAATCTTAACATCAGAGCTGGATATAACGAATTAGACGAAGTAAAAGACTTCTGCTATTTCGTAAGCAAAATAATACATGATGAACTACGCAAGGAGAACATAAAAAGCAGGCTAGTACGGGCAAAAAGTGCATTCAAGGCCAAAAACAGTCTACTAGTGTTAAACATCAGCCTTAATATGAGAAAGAAATTTCTGTGAATGTACATTTGGAGGACAGCATTGTCTGATAGTGAATCATGGACTGTGGGGAAACAGGGAAAGAATATAATCGAAGAGTTTGAGATCTCGGGCTAAACGAGGATGTTGAAAATTAGGTGGCCAGATATGATAATAAATGAGGAGGTTCTAAGCAGAAATGGCGAGGACAGGAAAGTGTGGAAAACACTGACAAGAAGGAGGGATAGGATGACAGGACGCGTGTTAAGATTTCAGGGAACAACCTCCGGCCGGCCAGGGTGGCCGAGCGGTTCTAGGCGCTACAGTCTGGAACCGCGCGACCACTACGGTCGCAGGTTCGATTCCTGCCTCGGGCATGGATGTGTGTGATGTCCTTAGGTTAGTTAGGTTTGAGTAGTTCTAAGCTCTAGGGGACTGATGGCCTCAGATGTTAAGTCCCATAGTGCTTAGAGCCATTTGAACCATTTGAACAACCTCCATGGTACTTGATGGAGTACTGGCGCGTAGAGACGGTAGGGGAAGACAGAGATTGGAACACATACAACAAGTAATTAACGCCGTTTGGGTGCATGATCTGCACATGTTCACCATGTTGTCACAGGTGAGAAGTCTGTGGCGGGCCGCATGAAACAAATCAGAAGACTCATGACGCAACAAATTGTCATCTGAGCGATACGTTTAGTTAGTTTGTTAATTGTTACCCTGACACAACTTTAGACGCCGTGAAAACCAAGCGAGGACATAGCAGCTTGTACCTGTGACTTGCCACTGCCCGTCCATCGTGTAAACCCGGCGCACTGTGTGTATCTTTCGATATTTTCGCCACATATTCGACGTAAGTCGAGCAAGCCATGAGGCTGCTCGGGCTGTGCCAAAGGCGCTCCCTGAGCCCAGTGTCCCTCCCACACGGCCGCGGCAGCTGGGGAGTCTTTTCCGGTCTGCCGCCTCGGTGACGTCACGTGCAGATGCGGGCACGATCAGCTGCGTGCCCCGCAGCGTGGCCTCGTCCCTTTCAACACGGGCCTCTGCTTTGGGAGCGAAATTCAGGGGTCACAGCTGTAGGCCTCCCGTATCGCCACAGCCGGCTGCTAGGCGCCGAGGCGCAAGCGTAATCTACAGACACCTTACGAAATCGAAATTTCAGCGGAAAAGGAAACAATTTGTTACTGACTAGGATATTGACAGTTGAACTCCAAAACAAACATACGTACCGTATTGCACGTGAATGAGCAGAGAGCTCCATTAATTTATGTTTACACGATTGCAGAACAATCCCTGGAAGCAGTCACATCCATTAAATATCCAGCAGTATGCGTAAGGAGCAGTTTAAAGTCGAGGTACCACACAAAACTTATCGCAGGTAAATCGGATACCGGAATGATATTCATTGGGAGAACCGTCAACTGTATTGGAATAGCGCCTCAGCAGCGAACTAAACGGGGGATCCTGGCTGAAACGTAGGCATAGCTGCATAGTCTTAAGACAGCAAGTGTCTGGCGCAGTTGTTAGATCGGTTACTGCTGCTACAAATGCATGTTATCAAGATTTAAGACAATTTGAACGTGGTATTACAGTCGGCGCACGAGCGAAGTGACACAGCATCTCCGAGGTAGCGATGATGTGGTGTTTCCAGTACGACATTTCACGAGTGTATCGTGAAAACCAATAATCTGGTAAAACATCAAATGTCCGACACCTCTGCGGCTGAAAAAAGATCCTGCAAGAACGGGACCAACGATAACTGAAGACAATGGTTCAACGTGACAGAAGAGCAACTCTTCTGCAAGTTGCTGCAGATTTCAATGCTGGGCCACCGACAAGTGTCAGCGTGTACACCATTCAAAGAAACGTCATCGATATGGTCTTTCGGAGCCGAAGGGCCACCCGTATTCCCTTAATGACTGCACAACACAAAGCTTTACGCCTCGCCTGGTCCAATCAAAAAAGAAGTTGGATTGTTGATGACTGTCTGGTCGGATGACTGTTGCCTGGTCGGACGAATCTCGTTTCATATTGTATAGAGCGGATGGGCGTGTACGGGTGTGGAGGCAACCTCATGAACCCATGGACGCTGCATTTCAGCCGAGGTCTTTTCAAGCTGGTGAAGGCTCTGCAGTGGTGTGGCGCGTGTGCAGTTGGAGTGATATGGGACCTCTGATATGTCTAGATACGACTCAGACAGGTGACACGTACGTAGGCATCCTGTCTGATCACCTGCATCCGTTCATGTCCATTGTGCATTTCGACGGACTTGGGCAGTTCCAACAGGACAATGTGACACCCCACACGTTCAGAATTGCTACAGAGTGACTCCAGTAACACTCTTCTGAGTTTAAACGCTTCCGCTGGCCACCAAACTCCCTACCAAACATTATGGAGCATATGTGGGACGCTATGCAACGTGCTGTTCAGAAGAGAGCACCGCGTCGTCAATTTATGAACAGCCCTGCTGAATTCAGAGTGTCAATTCCTTCCAATACTACTTCCGACATTAATCGAGTCCATGCTACGTCGTGTTGCGGCGTTTCTGCGTGCTCGCGGGGGCTCTACACGATATAAGACAGGTGTACCAGTTCCTTTGGTTCTTCAGTATATATATATATATATATATATATATATATATATAGTTCACAAAGAAGCGACAAATTAAATGTGCAAGGAAAGTAGAGTACTCTACAACAATCGCTATTACGCATTCAGTTGATTCTTACAGGTGTCGAGCGTACAGTAAGGCAACTAATCCAGTTTTATTATTAGTAATTTATTTTTATTTACTTTATTTTTTGAAAACTATATGAATGGGAGTGTATCAAAATATTTCAGTACTTAAAGTAACTTCATTTATAGGAATCACTTGCCTTGATCGCCAGCAACCTTCCATCTTATCTAATCACCAGCTCAGTTGTACATCAGGAACAATCACACACATACACGAGAGATAACAGCAAGGTCAAACAAAACACTTCATGTAAGTTCAAACCTGTTCAAATGGCTCTGAGCACTATGGGACTCAACATCTGAGGTCATCAGTCCCCTAGAACTCAGAACTACTTAAACCTAGCTAACCTAAGGACATCACACACATCAATGCCCGAGGTAGTCACGCGGTTCCGGACTGAAGTGCCTAGAACCGCACGGCCACCGCGGCCGGCACTTCATGTAAGTACCTCCAACTTCAGCACAAGAATATCACGTCATCAAACTAGGCTCAGAGTGGACGTACAAGATCTGCTGGTTGACTTGTGTGAATCACAATCTATGAGGACGACTGTGCCGAAAGCTTGCGTTCACCAGTCAGTGTCGCCAGACGGCGCTGACTAGCAATCCGCTAATAAAAGTGACGATCAGTAGGCTACAGATAAACGTCTGATTTTTGCAAAGATGACAAACTCGTAAAGAGTTTTTTTAGGAACCTAGATCATTCTTTCAATATGTAGGGTGTATCAAAAAGAATCATCCGATTTTAATAAAAGCCATAACTATTATATTATTTGAGATATGTGCGTGAACAACGTACTGTTGGAAAGAACCAACTCTCGAGTTTACATAATCCCCGCTAGGTAGCAGCAGTGTGCGTTCACTTCAGTTCTAGTAAAAATGGTGTCGGGGCAACAGAAAGAGTTTTGTGTTCGACGTTTTGTGCAGTGAAGGTCGTAATGACTATCCAGCGTGACTTTCGTACTAGGTATGGTGTGGATCCTCATACAGCATAGAGCATTAGACGATGGTATAAACAGTTCCGAGAAACAGGACGCTGGGGTCTGACACAGACGTCAAACGCGTCCGCCACAGTTTCACAAGGAGTCCGCAGAAATCCGTTTGCTGTGCAGCTCGACAGCTCAACATGCCCCCGATGTCCGTCTGGCATGTACTGCGTCGACGTTTACACATGAAACCATACAAAATTCAACTACTGCAAGCTCTTTGTGAAGGTGACAATCAACAGCATATGGAGTTTTTTAATTTCGCTCTTGGCAAGATTGAAGATAACATTCTTCTTCTACGCGTAGTGTTTAGTGACGAGGCAACATTCAATTTAAATGGAAAGGTGAACTGTCATAATATGAGAATATGGGGACACGGACCAACCACATTAAGTTATGTAACGTGGGAGGTTCTCTCCAAAATTTATTGTAGTTTTTGCAGTTTCGCGGGAAAAGGTGTGTGGTCCGTTTTTCTTTGCGAAGAACACTGTTACAGGAAGCACATACCTCGATACAGTTGAGAAATTTCTTTTCCTGCAGGTGGGTACTGATTTGAACGACTTCATTTACCAACAGGATGGGGCACAGCCACCCTGGTATTTGTTTAGAACAGCTCAGTGTCGGTTAGACCGTCAGCGAGAGCAGCACCACTAGTTCCTGCTACTAATAAGGCGAGTACACCGTACACTTGTTACATATTTTCACGAGTTTCAAACAGGAGCGACTGCAGTAATGGATAAGAACTGTGATTGTTGTGTACAGGTGCGAGCTGAGTTGGTGACCCTTCGCTCACAGCTCCAGGCTGCGTTGGCTTCTGTCACACAGCTTGAGGCTGCTGCCAAGGGGCGTCACTGTGGGGGGGGGGGGGGGGGGGGGAGGGCGGACGCGGGAATGCGAGGGACAGCGAGCACGTCCCACGTGTCCTCCAATCGGTCCACTGCCGAGGCCGCCCTGGGTACTGCCTGCACTGGGGTTGACCCCTCACCCGTTGTCGAGGGGGAGGTCATTCCAAAATCTGGCAGGCAGCGAAAAACTTTCCGAGGGGCCGATCGTAGGGCCTCCCCGGTTCGTTTGACGAACAGGTTTCGGGTGTTATCTGTGGCTGACGCTTCTCGGCCCGCAAGGTCTGGGCATTCACAGAGGGTGGGTTGCTGGCAGTTGGGAGCTCCAATGTGCACTCCGTGTGCATTCCGGGGGGGAGTCATTCCGGATGTGGAAAGGGTGCTTCCGGATTCCATGACGAGTACAGGGTGCAGCCAACTGCAGGTGGTGGCTAATGTCGGTATCAATGAAGTGTGTCGCTTGGGATCGGAGCAGATTCTGTCTGGTTTCGGGCGGCTAGCGGAAATGGTAAAGACTGCCAGTCTTGCCTCCGAGATTAAGGCGGAGCTCACCATCTGCAGCATCGTCGATAGAACCGACTGTGGTCCTTTGGTGCAGAGCCGAGTGGAGGGTCTGAATCGGAGGCCCAGGCGGTTCTGTGACCGTGTAGGCTGCAGATTCCTTGACTTGCGTCATCGGGTGGTGGGTTTCCGGGTTCCGGTTAATAGGCAGGAGTCCACTACACACAGGAGGCAGCTACGCGGGTAACGGGGGCTGTGTGGAAGGGACTGGGCGGTTTTTTAGGTTAGAGGGTCTCAGGGAACCACAGAAGGGACGTCCGTCTAAACGTGGGCAGGTATAACACAGTAAGGTAGTTGTAGAAACTTTTGGTGTTGTAGTTGTAAATTGTGTTGGCAAAGAACCAGAGTTCCAAGCCCTAATAGAAAGCACTGAAGCTCAGATAGTTGTAGGTACAGAGAGCAGGTTAAAGCCGGAAATAAGTTCAACCGAAATTTTTTCGAACGATGTAACAGTGTTCAGAAAGGATAGATTAAATACATTTGGTGGTGGAGTATTTATTGTTGTCAGAGGTAGTTTGCCTTGTAACGAAATTGAAGTAGATAGTTCGTGTGAAATAGTATGGGTAGAGGTTATACCTGAAAATCGGACTAAACTACTAATTGGATCGTTTTACCGACCCCCCGACTCAGAAGATACAGTTACTGAACAGTTCAAAGAAAACTTGAGTCTCATTTCAAATAAACACCCCGCTCATACAGTTATAGTCGGTGGTGACTTTAACCTACCCTCCATATGCTGGAAAAATTATACGTTTAAAGCCAGCGAAGCGTAAATGGTTGCGAAAGCATACTTGACCTTTTAGCAACAAATAATCCTGGACAAATAGTGAGTACTGTGACGAATACAGGGATTAGCGACCACAAGGCAGTTGCTGCTAGGCTGAATACCGTAACACCTACAACCGCAAAAAAAGAAACGCAAAGTATATTTATTAAAAAAAACGCCTTTTCAAGAGACAGTCTTCATTCCTTCCGATCTGATCATGTAAGTGTAGAAAAGTTGTGGAATGTTTTCAAAGAGATAGCATCGACAGCAATTGAGAGATATATACCACATAAATTAATAAGTGATGGTACTGATCCTCCATGGTACACAAAACGGGTCAGATCGTTGTTGCAGAAGCAACGAAAAAAGCGTGCCAAACTGAAAAGAACGCAAGGTCCCTAAGATTGGCAAAGTTTTTCAGAAGTTCGAAATATGGCGCGTACTTCAATGCAAGATGCTTTTAATAATTTCCACAACGTTATTCTGTCTCGAAATCTGGCAGAAAACCCAAAGAGATTCTGGTCATACATAAAGCACACCAGTGGCAAGAAGCAAACAGTACCTTCACTGCGCGATAACAACGGTGAAGTCACTGATGACCGTGCCACTAAAGCAGAGTTATTAAACACGGTTTTCCGAAGCTCCTTCACCGAAGAAGACGAAGTAAACATTCGTGAATTCCAATCAAGAACAACTGCCAAGATGAGAAACATAGAAGTAGATATCCTCGGAGTAACGAAACTGCGTAAATCACTTAATAAAGGCGAGGCCTCCGGTCCAGATTGTGTACTAGTCAGGTTCCTCTCAGAGTATGCTGAAAAAATAGCTCCATATTTAGCAATTATATACAACCACTCGCTCACAGAAAGATCCGTACCTAAAGAGTGAAAAATTGCTCAAGTCACACCAAGGATTACAATTACAAATAACCTTAATTCGAGCGATCACATAGATAATGTTGTGAGTAGAGCAAACCAAAGACTGCGATTCATTGGCAGAACACTTAGAAGGTGCAACAGGTCTACTAAAGAGACTGTTTACACTACGTTTGTCCTCCATATTCTGGAATATTGATGTGCGGTGTGGGATCCGCATCAGGTGGGACTGACGGATGACATCGAAAAAGTACAAAGAAGGGCAGCTCGTTTTATATTATCGCGAAATAGGGGAGATCGTGTCACAGACATGATACGTGAATTGGAGTGGCAATCATTAAAACAAAGGCGTTTTTCGTTGCGATGGGATTTTCTCATGAAATTTCAATCACCAGTTTTCTCCTTCGATTGCGAAAACATTCTGTTGGCGCCCACCTACATAGGGAGAGATGATCATCACGATAAAATAAGAGAAATCAGGGCTCGCACAGAAAAATTTAAGTGCTCGTTTTTCCCGCGCGCCGTCCGAGAGTGGAACGGTAGAGAGACAGCTTGAAGGTGGTTCATTGAACCCTCTGCCAGGCACTTTATTGTGAATAGCAGAGTAATCACGTAGATGTAGACGTGGTCGTGTAGGAATTTTTAAATCAAAGGATTACTGAATGATGCATCTGTCGCACTGAACCAAATGATTGAGCCTTACATTACTGGCCTTCAGGATCACCGGACCTAACTGCATTTGATTATTTCTTGTGGGGTTTTATAAAAGAGTCTGTTTATGTGCCTCCGATACCAACAGCAATGAATGAACTGAGATATCGCATAACAGCAGCTGCAGTGTGGGAACAATTTGAATACCGCATTGAAATTTGCCCTGCGTCTCAAAGGAGGCATATTGAACACCTATAAAAAGGTATGAAAAAAGCTTTTTGAGTTTCCCATTCATCAAAAAGCAAAATTCATTGTCTATGTCTATTAGTTTCAGAAATATAGACGTGTCAAATCGGGTGATTCTTTTTGATACACACTGTATAAATATATGAAACTACGGCTGGTACACTGTCCATGTGATTGTGAAACGATTGGTAATAGGAAAAAGACAGCAATATTGGCGGGGCAGTGTACTAAGTCATCGGTTATACTCTGTTACAAACAATGTCTTTAATAGTTTCTTCAACAGAACTGTCTCTCGCAATCTGGCAGAAAGCTCAAAGAGATACTGGTCGTATGTGAAGTACACCAGCGAAAAGAAGGAATCAATACTTTCACTGCACAATAACAATGGTGATGTTACTGATGACAGTGGCACTATAGGGGAGTCGCTGAACACGGTTTTCCGAAACACTGCGAGCCGCTTCGTCCGTGGTCCGCGGCTCGCGGATCGGGGGATATTAGTCGACCGCGGACCCTCAAGAGCACAATTCGTCGGCTCACCTGACGATGGCGACATGTCTCATCGGCGGAACATTGTGCCTGTTAGATACTACCCACCGACAGAACACCCTTGGACTGTTCGATTCGTGGTAGCCGAGCGGTTCTAGGCGCTTCATTCTGGAACCGCGCGACCGCTACGGTCCCATAGTGCTTTCAGCCATTTTGAACTGTTCGATTATCAAAT
Organism: Schistocerca americana; assembly: GCF_021461395.2. NCBI lineage: Eukaryota > Metazoa > Arthropoda > Insecta > Orthoptera > Acrididae > Schistocerca > Schistocerca americana. The sequence continues at coordinate 129,118,263 of NC_060123.1, read as the reverse complement.
ACGCTGGGAGAAACTGAAGAATCGCATACACCAGGCTTGTTAACAACGCTAATGCTAACGACGCTAATGCACTCTGGTGGACGTTCAATCTGTCACAGAGAACTGCAACTCTAATCATTTATACACCAGCTAACGGTGTGTACGTGTACGAAGGTACATGTCTTTTTGTCAGGCACTGTAGTTCAGAAAATAACTTAACTCGTGTCTTCATGGCTGGGGCACCATCGATGCCAGTCAGTATCCAGAAATACACTTGCGAGGCCTCGACTTCCCTGACACACGAGAACAGAAGCTAAATGATCAGGTGGAGGGAAATAAAAAATAAATTCCCAGAATGTGATTTGCACACTGCAGCGGAGTGTGCGCTAATATTAAACTTCCTGGCAGATTAAAACTGTGTGCCGGACCGACAATTGAACTCGGGACCTTTGCCTTTCGCGTCCAAGTGCTCTACCAACTGAGCTACCCAAGCACGACTCACGACCCGAACTCACAGCTTCAATTCTGCCAGTATCTCGTCTCCTACCTTCCAAACTTCAGTAGCTCAGCCGATAGAGCACTTGCCCGCGCAAGGCAAAGGTCCCGAGGTCCAGTCTCGGTCCGGCACACAGTTTTAATCTGCTAGTAAGTTTCATATCTGCGCACACTGCGCTGCAGAGTGAAAATCTCATTCTGGAAACATCCCCCAGGCTGTAGTTAAGCAATATCTCCGCAAAATCGTCTCTTCTGCAAGGTTCGCAGAAAAGCTGTGAAGTTTGGTAGGTAGGAGACGGGGTCCTGGCAGAACTGAAAGTACGAGGTGTTGCGAGTTGTGTTTGGTTAGCTCAGTTGGTAGAACACTTGACCCCGGAAGGCAGAGGTCCCGAGTTCGAGCCGCGCGGAGTGGCCGCGCGGTTTGAGGCGTCATGTCAGGGAGTGCGCGGTCCCTCCCGCCGGAGGTTCGAGTCCTTCCTTGGGCATGGGCGTGTGTGTTGTTCTTAGCATAAGTTAGTTTAAGTAGTCTAGGGACCGATCACCTAAGCAGTTTGGTCCCTTAGGAATTCACACACATTTTGAACATCCCGAGTTCGGGTCTCGGTCCGTCACACAGTTTTAATCTGCCAGGGAGTTTCAAAGCGGTAACAATTTTATTACCTGTCTCGTCCACTTATCTGTGCGAAAAGGCTTATCCTTCTTACACGTATATAAAAAGTAGATCCAGAAAGAAACTTCAGAGCGAAAGTAATTTGAAACTGTCTTTACCTTCTGTTGTTCCTGATTTCAAAGTTACGTCACATGCAAAGCAGGCAGATCCTCCTCGACGAATTCCGAGGGAGGGTCAAGCCAGTTGATCGCTTAACGAAAACCTTTAGATCAACATAAAGATTTAAAATACTTTAATATAGCATACTAGACCTAACCTCCGCATAACCTTCATGAGTCCTTTTGACGTGGTACACGTGAAATGCAAGGCATTATACACTGAAGTGCCAAAGAAACTGGTGTAGGGATGCATATTTAAATACAGATATATGCAAACAGGAAGAATACGGCGCTGCGGTCGGAAACGCCTATATAAGACAACAGGCGTCTGGGGCAGTAGTTAGACCGGTTACTACTGCTACAATGGCAGGTTATCCAGATTTAAGTGAGTTTGAACGTGGTGTTATAGTCGGCACACGAGCGATGGGACACAGCATCTCCGAGGTACCGATGAAGTGAGGATTTTCCCGTGCGAGCATTGCACGAGTGTACCGTAATATCAGGAATCCGACTTCTCTACGGCCGGAAAAAGATCCTCAAGAACGGGACCAACGACGACTGAAGAGAATCGTTCAGATTGAAAGTAGCGGAACCCTTCCACAAGATGATGAAGATTTCAATGTTGGGCCATCAACAAGTGTCTCCGTGCGAACCATTCAACGATACATCATCGATATGGGCTCTCGGTGTCGAAGGCCCACTAGTGTGCCGTTGATCACTGCATGACACAAAACTTTACGCCTTGCTTGGGCCTGTCAACGCCGACATTGGACTGTTGATGACTGGAAACATGTTGGCTGGTCGGACGAGTGTCGTTTCAAATGGTATCCAGAGGATGGACGTGTACGGGTGTGGAGGCAACCTCATGAATCCATGGACCCTGCATGTCAGCAGAGGACTGTTCGAGCTGGTGGAGGCTCCGTAATGGTGTGGTGCGCGTAAGTTGGAGTGATATGGCACCCCTGATAGGTCCAGATACGACTCTGAGAAGTACTTACTTTCCGTGTCCGGAACTAGACTTCACAATTCCAAAAATGAGCAGCCAATATGGCCATGTCATTTGCCTCCCATAAGTCATTCATTGTGCAGGGCTGGTCTAAATACGGACAGATAAGCAGGTGTTAAAATTAAAATGTCGTGTGGGTAGGGCCTCCCGTCGGGTAGACCGTTCGCCTGGTGCAAGTCTTTTGAGTTGACGCCACTTCGGCGACCTGCGCGTCGATGGGGATGAAATGATGATGATTAGGACAACACAACACTCAGTCCCTGAGCGGAGAAAATCTCCGACACATCCGGGAATCGAACCCGGGCCCTTAGGATTGACAGTCTGTTATGCTGACCACTCAGCTACCGGGGACGGACTATAAGCAGGTGTTGAGGATCCTGGACAGAACCACACAGACAGAGTGTTCTCATTCTCTTTTAGGAAACCCCATTGCTGCAGGTTTGTCTTGCACTTTGGCACTTCTACCCTCATACGGTTTAGGGTTCTCCAGATTGTGTATGGAAGGTCTCCACCAGGCGCCATTTCTTCTTTTACATCTTTATGGGGGTTTCTCAGGTCTATTTCCCATCTTTTCAAACGATTCTCTGCAGCCGACGTTTCCAGGGCTCAGGTACGTGACAGGAAACTCTTACTCGAACAAAGCCGTCGGTCAGCAGGCTGGTATCCATATAAAGGGTGACGCATGTCCTTTTCATGCTTGGTTTTTTCGGTTTCGGCAGCGATGTCACGTCGTATGTTGGGCGGTGCGATCCCCATGATTAAGTACAGCTTGTGCACTGGGCTTGGCCTCAAGCATCCGGTAACAATCCGTGCCATTTCATTCACCGCGACATTAACTTTTCTCACGTGTGTTGATGCAGACCATACTGGAGCGGCGTATTCCGCGGCTGACCCACTGAGCGCAAGGGCTGAAGTTCTCAGGACTTTTGGATTTGCACCCCAGGATCCGCTGGTTAGTTTCCTGATGATGTTGTTTCTAGTTGAGACTTTTTCCCTTGTGGCATTACAATGATGTTTATTGGTCAGTGTGCGATCCAACGTGGCACCAAGATATTTGGGCGTTCAACAACCGGAACGGACTTCTGAGAAAATGAAGACCAATAAGACCCTACCCAAACGGTCTTTTCTAAGGCTACTTGTGACGATGTCGATAAACATTGAAGGAATATCGAGAGACAAAGAAGTTTTATTATCTGACTTGGGTAAAGAATTCAATGTGATTTCCTCCTGATTCAAGAAACTCATAGGGGCAGCACAAGACCCACACCCAAAATAGATGGAATGAAGATGATCTTGGAGAGACCACATGAATGGTACGGTAGTGCCATCTTCGCCAGGCCAGGAATTAGAGTCACTTCTGCATCACTGACTGACAGGCAAGACATTGCGATATTAACCGTTCGAATTCAGCAGTATAACGTTACCTCTGTGTACTCTAACAGGTGACAGTACGTAAGCATCCTGTCTGATCACCTGTATCAATTCATGCCCATTGTGCGTTCCGACGGACTTGGGAAATTCAGGCAGGACAATGTGACACCCCACACGTCCAGAATTGCTGCAGAGTGGCTCCAGGATCGCTCTTCTGAGTTTAAATGCTTCCGCTGGCCACCAAACTCCCCCCAAACATTATGGAGCATTTGTGGGATGCCACGCAACGTGCTATTCAGAAGAGATCTCCAACCGCTGGTACTCTTACGAATTTATGGACAGCCCTGCAGGATTCATGGTGTCAGTTCCTTCCAGCACTACTTCAGACATTAGTCGAGTTCATGCCACGTCGTGTTGCGGCACTTCTGGGTGCACGCGGGGGCCCTACACGATATTAGACAGGTGTAACAGTTTCTATGGCTCTTCAGTGTAAAAATAATAGGGCTATTAAACCATTTGGTTTGAATTCAGTTACTTCCATATTACCGCACATACTTTTTTGTGTTACATTACGTGTTATTTTTCTTTGTAAAGGAACAAGAACGCCCTGTTCCCAGCATATCAAACATTAACGTTTCTCAAAAGAGTGCAGACGACATATAAAGCAATTCCGCACTTGTGTGTCCAGTCAATCCCGCCTTTCCAGCGCTGCCTGTTTCCCGCTTGCACCGAAACCTGTTAACACCCGGGCTCGTCCTTGCAGACGTGGGCCTTGACGACGCATCGCGGCTCGCGCACTCCGTTACCGGTGCGGTTCAGCCCGACCACGTGGCGTGAGCAAAAGAACGGAGCGGTCGGCAACAGCCGGGCTCGGGCGGCTAAATGTGGCGCAATGCACGGCTCTGTTCAGCACTAAACTTATATTCTTCCGGGCGGGAAGGAGCGCCTGGTCTCCGGCACGAATCCGCCCGGCGGATTTGTGCCGAGGTCCGGTGAACCGGCCAGTCTGTGGATGGTTTTTAGGCGGTTTTCCATCTGCCTCGGCGAATGCGGGCTGGTTCCCCTTACCCTTATTGCGCCTCAGTTACACTATGTCGGCGATTGCTGCGCAAACAAGTTCTCCACGCAAACATAGGGGTTACACTCGTCTGGTGTGAGACGTTCCCTGGGGGGGGGGGGGGGGGGGGGTCCACCGGGGGCCGAACCGCACAATAACCCTGGGTTCGGTGTGGGGCGGCGGAGGGGTGATGTGGACTGCGATAGTCGTCGTGGGGTTGTGGACCACTGCGGCTGCGGCGGGGAGGGACCCTCTCCGTCGTTTCTAGGTCCCCAGTTAACATACAATGCAATACTACCTTATATTCAGATGGTTTATTGAGGCCTAGGGCCGACAGAAGACTCGAACATCCGAGCACACGCCAGTCTCAGAGCATTGTGAACAATGCAGGACGACATGGCTAATGCACTTGACATCCAGTGACGGCTCCTCTACGTCACTGGTCTCCTCTCGCGCAGCGGCTGCTCGCTGTACATCTGGAGGAGCTGTCATCTTCCTCGCGGACCTCCGTAAATTAAATTTCTGGAGACGTCCGCTCCGCACAAGGCGCGCTCCGTAATCAAGCGCCCCAGCGGGCAATATCGCCATTGTTTACGCGCTCCTCGCAGACGCGCTCGCTGCCCCAGACAATAGCCGCGCTGCCGTCCCAACAATTTTAAATCTTCCGCTAAGTTTATTTGCTTTGCTATTGCGCTGGCCGTAAATAATAATCTATTCATCGAGAATTGTGAATAATGAAGAAACGCCTCCCGAGCAAAGCGAATTACTCGTCCGAGGGAGGGAAGGAGGAAACTTTTCCGCTGTGGATTCTCCCGCCATTGTGTCCGCCGCTGAATGCTTCTGGTAAGGGCTTGGGCGAGGGGCAGAGGGAGAGAGGAGGAGAGAGAGAGATATGAAGCGTGAGGCTGACGCGTAATTAACGCCTGGCGCGCCCTCGTCCGCAATATCTGACGGGGATTAACACCCCGCCACCACCTGCTGCAGAGCGAAAGGCCCAGAATCCTTACCTCCCAGCAGTCGGCACACAAAACAATGGAGAACACGTCACTTTTCGCTTTTCAGCTGACAATGAACGTCGTGGGTCTGAATGTCAAATGATTGCGATGGAAACGCCTGCGGCATATGCTTCTGATGAACGCTTCTCTCTGTCTCTTCACTCTTAGCGTATAAATCCGCGTGTTCCAAGTACACAGCCGGTCATCAAAGATGCAACACCGTGAAGGCAACACGCAGCAGACGTTAAATCGACATCTACTGAATTACGTGTTAAGATATACAAACGATAAGCACAACCACACAAAACAGGTAGCAGTAACACCATCTACATTCTTTACGTAAGTAAAGATTACGCACTCGCTTTGTAATTAAGAAATGGCGTCTGGATATTCGTTCATTATGAGATGGATCGTATTATTCCTCGTGTAATAAATAGATACCTCCACCAGAAAGTGTCGGAATTCGTCATTATCATCACATTAGTGCTCTGGCCCAGGGCACTTCTTCACATGCAGCTCTCCACACAGTTCTGTTATTTGCTCCCGCTTCGTTATCTCGTAACTGTTTTATATTCTTTTATTATCCACCATCTTCTATCTTCTGCGTCTTCTTCTCCTTCCATTTATCGTTATTTCCATAGCATCCATCAGTATAAAGTCTTTTCTCAGCCAACACCTCACCTCTTCATTTCTCACTCTGCCCACCCATTTTATTCCTTCCGTCCTCCTCTGAACGCACATCTCAAATGCTTATATTCTTCTTTCTTCCTCTTTCCTCACTGCCTATGCATCAACTACATATAAAGCACTTCACCAGTCTCTTCCTCAGGTCCCTGTCCATGCACGCCCATTATTGTTTCCTCGTCTTACTAAATGCCTCCTTACCAGTTGCTATAGGCGTGTTCACCTCCTTGTTGATTCTCGTGTCTTCCGTAATTATACGTCCTAGATATGTGAAAGCACTAATTTGTTCTATATCTTCCTGTCCTAACTTTATAGTCGTTCTTACTTTTCTTTTCTTGCACTAATCACGTAGATATCCATGTATATATTCGCCTTCTCTGATGGTCAAATAATGTGTTTCCAATCACAAGAAAATTTTCTCTGCGAATATTAAGCTGTATCTAACCCCTGTCTTTCTCATTTTCCAACCCAATTTTCCAACCACAGCCCTTCTTATCCCTCTATTACCACTGAATTCAAATCCCCCATTACGATTATGGAGGCATTTTTTTTCTTTATCCATAATTTATTGAATCTTTTCATAATATTCCTCTTCTTCCTCAACACTGTGTTGAATTGTTGGCTTGTATATTTCTATTAAAACGACGACATTCTTGTCACCTCTTAATCTCAACATCGTCAGCCTTTCAACTGTGTCCTCCACTTTCAATACGTTTTTCATCAACCTTTCTCCTGTCACATTTGCCACTGTGTAGCTGCCACTGTTCTTCATGCCTCAGGAAAACAGTTTGTATTCTTCACTATCCAACTCCCCCTTTGACTTCAAACACATCTAATACATACAGTCCACTATCCATCATTTCCCATTTCGCATTTGTCTGCCTGCAATTTTGTAACCACATTCCGTGGTCCAAACCTTAACTTCCCTTTCCTCTTCCTACTCTATTTCCGCTTTCTTCTTCATCCTCCTCCAATGCTTCTGTATTTGACCTCGATGTAATCCCCTCCCTGATATCCGACTGAGAGGAAGTTTTTCATCGGGTTCTTTAAGAAGGAGAGCTATGTCAAGTGTTTCCTGGGAAAAATAATGTGATAGAACCCCTCTCCTTTCCACACAGACAGATGGTTCCCCAGCCGAATTCAGTTGCTCAGGATGAGTCAGACGTAGTTTGTAGCCGCGTCTCTGAGAACAGACGCTGCAATTTCCCTCTTCTGCCCTCGACGTCATACCGAAGTTCGTCTTCTCCGCCGCCTTCGGTGTTAGAGATAGAAAAAGAAAATGAAAGAGACCTTCAGGCCTTGAAACCTAATACTTTTGGAATAGAAAAAGAAAAGAAGAGTTCGCCAAGGGAGACCAATGGAAAGGAAAACAGAAGCAGCCTGACACAAGTAAGTGGAAGTGATGTCAGACTTAGCTAAGGGCCCACGAGGTTGCCACACACATCGCCCCAAGAAGGGTGCCCCGTAGATCGACTATACGGCCTATAAAACTGCAGTTTGTCGTTTCGCAATATTACCATTCACGCTGGACGAGAGCCTACAACTGCCGTTCGAATCAGTGGGATCAGTTGCACCTAGTCACGACATTCAGTAGCTCAACTGCCCCACTCGATTAGCGCCAGAGAAGACATGTCTTCGCATGGTCGTATAGTATCGTACTGTTTACAGTGATTAATGTCTTACAGCGTAATCCAACATTAATGAGTCTTTCCGCCTATTTATGTACAAGACATAACACTTATTCACTCTGAAGGTCCTCTAACATTTCTGCGCCGAGTATCGGTCTTTCGCAGGTCTTCTTGTCTCTGTTAGCTGTAAATCCTAATAGTTCAAATAGTTGTCACCAGTCTCCTAGAACTTAGAACTACTGAAACCTAACTAACCTAAGGACATCACACACATCCATGCCCGAGGCAGGATTCGAACCTGCGACCGTAGCTGTTGCGCGGTTCCAGACTGTAGCGCCTAGGAGCGCTCGGCCACCCCGGCCGGCAAATCCTAATAGTCCTCAGGCGCATTTTATCTCGTGTTTTGGCTGTTATTTGCAGTGTGTAGCTCGAATCAGCAACAACAAATATTGCTCGCCGAGTCTTTCATGTAACATCCGCCGCGCCAGAGAGCGTCGGTTTGTTCTGTGTTACAAACAAAATTATTTTTAAAGCGGACTTTTACGTGTCCGTTCGATAGAGTGGTCCGAAATTAGTCTGGTGCGTTATTTGTTCTATCCATATGCATTAACAGGGACAGCAAAACACGAAGAACAAGGAGAACTCCGGCAGTGACAACAACGCCCCAGTCTGTGCTGATTGCTACCGCAATGCAGTAGCGCTGTTCAACCGCTGCTGGTGTACTGGTTGTTCTTTGTCTTTCACTGTTCTTTTTTTTTTCAACGGGAAACAAACCGAACGGTTTTCATCAACACTGGGCGTCGCATGAAAGACATGTTGAACAATACTCGTCATTTATTTTGGATGACTCCAGCTAGACATGGTAAAATCTAAATTGCTGCCGCAAAACACCAGAGAAAACGTGGCTGACGAAGGTGTGTGTGTGTGTGTGTGTGTGTGTGTGTGTGTGTGTGTGTGTGTGTGTGTGTGTGTGTGTGTTGTTGCTGTTGTTGTTGTTGCTATGGTAGTCTTCAGTCCAAAGACTAGTTTGACGCAGCCCTCCATTCTATCCTCTGCATATCACTTTTTCCCTTTTAACTGCTACAGTCTACATCCATTTGAACGGGCGTACTCTATTCATCCCCTGCTGTCCCGCTACAATTTTTACTCTCCACACTTCCCTCTGTTACCAAATTGACGACTCTCATACCTTAGAACGTGTCTTATCAACCGAGCCCTTCTTTTAGTCAATCTGTGTCATAGATTTCTTTTTCCCCTTATTCGATTCAGTACCTCCCCATTAGTTTCTCCATTACCTGTTTAATCTACAGGATTTTTCTGCAGCATCACATTTCAGATGTTGTTATTCTCTTCTGGTCGAAACTACTTGTCGTTTACATGTCACTTCTGTCCAAGTCTGCACCCCAGAGACACACCTTCAGAAAAGACGTCCTATTACTTAACTTTACGTTCAGTTTTAACAAATTCTGCTTTTCGTGCTATAACCAGTCTGCACTTTATATCCTCTCTACTTCGGCCCAAATAGCGAAAGGTACCTATCACTTTTAGTGTCCCATTTTGTGATCTAATTCCTTCAGATCACTTGATTTAATTCTGTTACGTTCGATTACCTTTGTTTTACTTTTATTTTCAAAACACTATCCACTCCGTTAACTGCTCTTCGAAGTCCGTTTCCGTTTCTAATAAAATTATAATCTAATCGACAAATCACAAAGCTTTGTTCTTCTCCCTGACTTGAATCCTCTATCCAAATTTCTCCTTGGTGTACTTCACAGCTTGCTCAGTTTACAGGTTGAATAACATCGGAGACAGACTACAACGTTGTCACTCCCTTTTCAACTATGGCTTCCTTTCATGCCCTTCGACTCTTGCAATTTCCGTCCGGTTTCTGTACAAGTGTAAATAATTTCTCGGTCTCTCTATTTTTCTACATTCAGAATTTCAGAGAGTGAAGCCCAGTCGACGTTGTCAAAAGCTTTCTCTATGTCTACAAATGTTATAAACAAAATTTTGCTTTTCTTGAACGTCTTCAGATGATTTTTGGGACAGTATTCCTCGAGTGTTCCTACATTTTTCCCGAATCCAAACGAATTTTCGGCGAGGTCGGCTTTTACCAATTTTTCTATTCTTCTGCAAATAGTTCATGACAGTATTTTGCAAGAGTGACTTATTAATAAAGCGCGTCGCCTCAGCCGAAGAGGGACAGTTAGGGAGGGATTTGCAGTGAGGTGGGGTTGCCACTGAGGGAGATACGGGGCAACGGGTGGACAGCTGGAGCTCTGGTCTGACAACTCCAGGCGACATTGAGCACGTTCGAATCTGGTAAGTAGTCTGGTGGTAGCAACGACAGCGGCCATACTGAAGTGGAGCAAAACGATTTTATTTTATACTGAATAATTATAGACAAACATTACGCTTAAGTTTTGCATGTTATTCACAGCATGTTCGTCACACTACATGAAGACGTGGGCTTGCAAACTTGGACAAAGGGACGACAAAACAGTTAAGTGTATCCAGAGTAGTTACAGATTTTAGAGACAACTATACATAGGTAAATCTCTATCATCCCCCACACGTACAAAGCTGAATAAAGAAAGGTATCGTGTGGACGCATATTTGAATGGCTCATTCTGTACGTAGGAATATCTTATTGGCTTCTACGAGTACTGACGCTATGTACTGCCTGATTCACTTCGTTTAGATTTGTGATGCAACGGGATCTTGGTCACTGACATAGTGACACCGTCTTTCTTATCAATGATGTCGTCAGTGATGTCATCATCCTCATTAGTGCGAAGCCTAGACCGTCCTCCATCCGCTTTCGACTCCTGAACCCTGACCAATCATAGCACTGCATTAAAAAAAAGAAATTAAAAGTCCCTCTCCTCTTCCTTATCTCCAGCCAATCATATGGCTGTCTTAAAAACGCAAGTTGAAAGAAATTTTCCACTCGTGGGTTCCATACCTTCTCGATCAATCAGAACGCAGTATTTAAGTGATGTGTAAGTATGGTGTCACATTACATTATTTTCGTTGTACACTTCTCCATCCCCCACACGTACCAAATCCAATCAGTCAGGACGTAGTATTAAAAACAGCGCTAAAAATGCAGTAAAACAATTACGTAACCCTCAGATTAAAGTCGAAGTTATTCATCATTTCCAAAAGACATTTACCTCTGGAGAAAACGTGGTGTTGAATTAAATTGCTTGCGAACACATACTGTACATACCTTTAAAGTAATAGTAAAATGAGACTAAAGGCAAAGCTATTCGTTTTATACGTGGAATGGCGCACACACTCTTCATAGTGTTACACCTCCCTGTCCTCTCCTCCAACGAGAGCAAAGTATTAAGAATGAAAGAGCCAATTATAATGTAGCCCTATCTGGTCTGTGCACAAAAGTACCCAGATGGCCTGGATTATTTGTAAAAAAAAAAAAAATACACCACGCTCTCTCTCTCTCTCTCTCTCTCTCTCTCTCTCTCTCTCTCTTCCAATCAAACCTAGTTTAAAACGTAAGATTCCATTACAATGTAACCCCGTCTGGGCTGTGCTCGAAAGTATCTGAGTGACCTGTATTATTTATATGTACAAAAAAAAGTCACACTTTACAACGTATCCGTTTAATAGGCAGGTATATGGTCACCTCTAATGAATTTCTGCATCTGACTGTATCTACTACATTGGAATACCCCTTACAAAAGATTTGGTCATAAGCGAAACTGAAGTTAAAATGATGCGTTCTACTCCAAGATTATTCCTATTATTTCCCACACAAATTAACGAAATTAATATAATTAATATAAATAACCAAAAGAATGCTGTGTAATTCAATAGCAGATCATATTCAAGATAACAAAACATTTATTTCCAAAAGACATAAATGACATTGGACAGACAGCAACATGGAACATCGTTTACATTCATGCTCCTGTTCAATAAAAATGAAGTATGTACGGATGTATGGTTGACAAAGTTGGGAAGATGGTCAAAAATTGGCTCTAATACTGACTATAATTATGGATAACGTGATCTGACAGTAATTAATTCGTTTGACAGTAATCGTTTGACAGTAATCGGAAAGCTACCACAACATCCTTAAATCATTCACTAATTGCTATTGTTGTAAGAGTGCACGGCAGTTGGTGAAACTCACCCTGAAGATCCGATGCTACCCATATGCCTGCAAATGGTCTAGCATGTGGTGACCAGTGCGTCTCTGCATCAGTCCGAACGATGGACCTCTGTCTCCTTCTCTTATCTGGATCCACCTTCACACCCGAAGTCGAAATAGATCTCTCCTCGCTCCCAGCCAGCATCTGAATCTACTCTCCAATACTCCTCTCTTTTCTTCAAGCCCACCATGCTAATCGCCATTCCTTACACTCCAATCAAGTCCGCAAACCACTAGATATGGAGTACATCGCAGAAAACTAAAAATAACCAATCGAAAACGATAGTACTCTGAGGAACCAATGGCATATATCTCTCCACACAGTACAGCCTCGCTCCAAAAGATGGACAAACTCCATTCCTCCGATCCTAAAACAGCTCATCCCATCGAAGAGGCGCCCACTGGTATGCTTTTTGACGCCGCAACCAGCGTCCCAATCAAAACACTGTTATTTTGCACTGCAGCTTGGGTGCCTACATGACCCTGAAAAAACGCAACAGCTACACTCCTGGAAATGGAAAAAAGAACACATTGACACCGGTGTGTCAGACCCACCATACTTGCTCCGGACACTGCGAGAGGGCTGTACAAGCAATGATCACACGCACGGCACAGCGGACACACCAGGAACCGCGGTGTTGGCCGTCGAATGGCGCTAGCTGCGCAGCATTTGTGCACCGCCGCCGTCAGTGTCAGCCAGTTTGCCGTGGCATACGGAGCTCCATCGCAGTCTTTAACACTGGTAGCATGCCGCGACAGCGTGGACGTGAACCGTATGTGCAGTTGACGGACTTTGAGCGAGGGCGTATAGTGGGCATGCGGGAGGCCGGTTGGACGTACCGCCGAATTGCTCAACACGTGGGGCGTGAGGTCTCCACAGTACATCGATGTTGTCGCCAGTGGTCGGCGGAAGGTGCACGTGCCCGTCGACCAGGGACCGGACCGCAGCGACGCACGGATGCACGCCAAGACCGTAGGATCCTACGCAGTGCCGTAGGGGACCGCACCGCCACTTCCCAGCAAATTAGGGACACTGTTGCTCCTGGGGTATCGGCGAGGACCATTCGCAACCGTCTTCATGAAGCTGGGCTGCGGTCCCGCACACCGTTAGGCCGTCTTCCGCTCACGCCCCAACATCGTGCAGCCCGCCTCCAGTGGTGTCGCGACAGGCGTGAATGGAGGGACGAATGGAGACGTGTCGTCTTCAGCAATGAGAGTCGCTTCTGCCTTGGTGCCAATGATGGTCGTATGCGTGTTTGGCGCCTTGCAGGTGAGCGCCACAATCAGGACTGCATACGACCGAGGCACACAGGGCCAACACCCAGCATCATGGTGTGGGGAGCGATCTCCTACACTGGCCGTACACCACTGGTGATCGTCGAGGGGACACTGAATAGTGCACGGTACATCCAAACCGTCATCGAACTCATCGTTCTACCATTCCTAGACCGGCAAGGGAACTTGCTGTTCCAACAGGACAATGCACGTCCGCATGTATCCCGTGCCACCCAACGTGCTCTAGAAGGTGTAAGTCAACTACCCTGGCCAGCAAGATCTCCGGATCTGTCCCCCATTGAGCATGTTTGGGACTGGATGAAGCGTCGTCTCACGCGGTCTGCACGTCCAGCACGAACGCTGGTCCAACTGAGGCGCCAGGTGGAAACGGCATGGCAAGCCGTTCCACAGGACTACATCCAGCATCTCTACGATCGTCTCCATGGGAGAATAGCAGCCTGCATTGCTGCGAAAGGTGGATATACACTGTACTAGTGCCGACATTGTGCATGCTCTGTTGCCTGTGTCTATGTGCCTGTGGTTCTGTCAGTGTGATCATGTGATGTATCTGACCCCAGGAATGTGTCAATAAAGTTTCCCCTTCCTGGGACAATGAATTCACGGTGTTCTTATTTCAATTTCCAGGAGTGTATATCGGCGACATAGTGATGGGTGTCCTGCGTTGGTAGCCCGTTTCGACCACTGAGGCGAAATGTTTTCTCAAACTGACCTCACAGGAAGGTCCACAGCAAACAGCATGACACCTGCAGAACTGGAGGACTGCACTCACCTCGACCACGAATAATTATCCAGGCACCTGCCAATCAGGAGTCGCCGAAAGTGATCGTAAAACGTACTGCCGGTGGCCCCTGGGACAATGCACCACAGCCCGCTGTGAGTTCTCCTCGGCCTGTAGTTAGTGGACCCCCTGCGGCCCTGCCATGTCCTCCACCTTGTATTTCGACGCGTGAAAGCTCCAGCTCTATCCTTCCCTGGCTCGGCCGACATACCTGCTGCTGCACCCCTCCTGGTTCTCTGAACTGACACCAGCAAAGTGGTCCAGCAGCAGCTGTGACTGTCCAGCAAAACACATGCTCAGCTCCACCACTTCTAATTCATTCTTGCAACCAGCTGTCACTGAATGCAGTATGACAACTATTGTCAACCCTGTTTAATGAGCATAATTAATCACAGAGCCTTCCTAACATAAAAAAATTCCCTAATTACGCGTGTACCTGACCAAACAAATGAAGTGGAAGAAATGCGACTTGCCATCTTCCAACCTTCCTCTCCTCTCCTCCAATCAGAGCCTAATACTACTACTACGAAACAGCCCCATCTAGGCTGCACTAAAAAGTACCCACAATATATATATAAAAAAAGTTAAAAGTATATGAATTGATTAAAATACCGAAAATGTTATCAACTACTTTTAAATTACTGATTTCCAAAAAATCGTTATGATCTGGTTCACAACACCCATCAGTAAGTTTCATTAGAAGCTATAGGCTATATCATTATTTGCGGAATACTGAAAGAAATATATAACATATTCTCTATGAATTATTAAAAACCAACATTTTCTCGTAAAATACAAGTGTCGGTGGACCACACTTGGTTTAAGACGCCAGAGCCCAGAATTAATTAATTGCTACATCTATGATGCCATAATATTCTAAAATGTCTGCAAAATACGCCGGTAACACAAAAGTGCTGTGTTTATGTCAATAATCACAGTGTTTGCATCAAATTATTTTCCACACATTTTTGTCTATAAAATATGGTTGTGAACTTTAAAGGCGAAGGGATAGTGAAAATAATGTATCACTAGAAAAACATAATATATAAGTTACTGTAAATGAACTGGATGTAATTGAGATAAAATACAAAAACTTATGTTGCTCAAATTAATTATTTTACCTCATCTATGATATTTGTCAAAAATGTTACAATATTCTAAAAAGCATCATACAATGTAATGTTTCCATTACAACTGTATCTAAATGTGTTAGGTGTATTCGACCTGATCATGTGTGTACCATAATGAACGACTTTTTTCATAATAAGTTTAGGGGGCAGCACATATAACGCATCACAAGAAAAATTTACGATTTATTACAAATATAACACAAACTGCTGCTGCATTCAGCGCTATGGCTCGCTTAAAGCCTTTAATCAACTACACTATACTAATGAAAGTGGTACAACAAGTTCAACATACAACGTTAAATGAATGAGGGAATTTATTTGGTTTTAGAAAGGAATATGGTGTTATATGACGATATATCATTTGAATACGGAACGACATGCATTGTTTTATGCACTCACTCACGAGAGCAGATCAGAGATGGTAACAGAGAGAGATGGTATCTCCAGAGACAATGTGAGAGACGTTATCTCGCAAATAAATAAAATTATTTATCATTTATTGTAAAATTTCACACACTTCACAAGCAAATTAAATACTTCCACATCTAAATTGTCTGTATCACTAAAATGTACACAGCTTGCATCCTAGCACTATTGAAAGGAACTTTCAAGTTAAACCACATAAATATTTCTCCATTTCTAAAAGTGTCTGCATGACTTATTAAAGGATGCATAGTTGCATACTTATCCTAAAATGCAAGACCTCCGCGAAAATTCGATCAAAAGTAAAGTTATATTACGTATAAGACTTCATACACTTTGCAAACACAATGATGCATCAAATACGCCCAACACCTAATGCCTAACTCTTAACCCCTCCAGGCAACAACATTATAATAGGTTACAGAGAGAATACAGTTTTCCTCTCCAGTAGCTGACATCCATCTGTGTTATAATACAATAACCTATACAAGATCCAATAACACATAATGCACTACACCAAACGCTTAACACCTGATGCATAATGTGTAGAACTGTGTGTACACAAACCTCTGGCATAACATTGAAATGATTCCCAGCTGAAAGACATGCACTATTTATGCATAATTGCGTTCACGTAAATATCTCAACACTTATATTAAAACGACTTTATTGTCAAAGAAATGCGTTATTTACATATATAACGCCTAATACTTCTCAGCTAATACCTAACACCTAATGTCTAACACCTCACATATAACACCTAAAGCCTCATGGTTAACTGTTAACGGCTAATGACTAACACCTAATGGCCAGAAACTAACATATAACATATAACACTTACTGCTAATGGCTAATGGCTAATGGCTACTGGAAAACACTGAATGGCTCATGCCTAATGTCAAATATGTAATGGCTGATGCCTAGTGCATAATGCGTAACACCTCATGTAAAACAGCTAACGTTGAACACTTAATGCATAATGGCTGTTGATAACTGATCTTAGTTGATCACTGATCATTTTTGATCCCTGACTATCACTGATCACTAACCATTAATTATCACTGACCATCATTGATCACTGATCATTATTGATCATTGACCATTGTTGATCACTGATCACTACTGATTACTGAGCATCGCCGATTACTGATCCTTACTGATGACTGACCACCACTCAACACTGACCATTGTTGATAGCTGACCATATGTGACACTATTGTCACTCTGCAACAAGAACACACAAAAATTGCCTGGTGTAGAAGTACACCTTCCAGTAATGATCAAGGGGAGTGTATATACATTATGCTCTGTCTTTTTTATTTATGTAGCTGTTAACTAGTAGGAGGTAACATAGATGAGATATCATTACATATTACATCGAAGTATTATATTTTACTTGGGTGTCTATATGTATTAGAAGACTGTAGTTTTATTGTAACATGACAGGAGGCAGAACCAATTCCCCTCCCCCCCCCCCCCCACACACACACTCAGCATTACGGCATCTGCACCTAATGCCCAATACCTAATGCCTAACACCTGTGCCTAATGGCTAACACATGATGGTTTTTGCCTCCAGACAACAATGTTGTAAGGTACAGTTTTTCCCTCCAGTAACTGACATCCACTTGGTGTTAATATACTACTTAAGACCCAGTAACACCTGATGTTTAATGTCTAATGCATAATACATAACGCCCCCAGGTAACAAAATTGTAATGTTTTGCAGAGAGCTACAATTTTACCCTCTGATACCTTACATCAAACATCTTTCACGACTAGTGCATAGTGTTATTAATGCTCATCAGCATATATCTGAAGTATGCGAATGAAGCTTATGATATTTCCATTCTAAAAATAAATTGGTTGCTCTAGACTTTAGGGGTTTGGCATCAGGCATTAGGTATTAGGCATTACGCGTTAGGCGTTAGGTTCTACGTGCTAGGTGCTAGGCGTCAGGCATTATGCGTTATACATTAGTTATTTGGCGCTTTGTATTGGGTGCTGGGCATCAGTGCACCGCTTATCAATGTAGGTTTGGATCTAGAAGTCCTCGCTTCATGTTCCAATGAGCAGGTTTTTGTACTGTCAGCGACCTGGTAGCGTGGTGACGTCGTGTGAGGTCAGTGACCTTGAATGAGTGACGTCATCATAAATGGTTAATAATTTTTAAAAAGCATGTAGACAGAGGTAGGAGAAATTCTACTTCAATGAGAGTAACTGCATCGGCTTAGTCCAAAAATGAAAGGGAATAGAAATATCGCAAATTTTATTATATGCATGTGCTGACACATGAAGAACAGATACGTTTTGAACCAGTAAGTAGCATTCACAGTCGACCTTGGATGGTGAAGCACAAATTTGTGAGAGAGATTTCAATTTATTCTGGAAGTTCAATATAACTCTCTTTGGGCTACTACTGTTCTATCTGGTGATGTTTCACGACTCAGCGACTCTGATGTGTGTATATACATCTTATCTTTTCCTTAAAAGCGATTCCATATATCTGATGTTTGCAAGAGACATTTTTTCAGTCAAAACACGTAGCATTATCAAAAAACTGAAAAACTTCATGATGAAGGAATTTCCCCTGTTCTTTCCCATAGTAAGCTCGTCGTCCGAAATGTGCCTAAATTCATTTATCAGTAACATCGTGTATTTTAATAAGTTATACATACCTTTATAGAAGCGGAAAAATACACTCCTGGAAATGGAAAAAAGAACACATTGATACCGGTGTGTCAGACCCACCATACTTGCTCCGGACACTGCGAGAGGGCTGTACAAGCAATGATCACACGCTCGGCACAGCGGACACACCAGGAACCGCGGTGTTGGCCGTCGAATGGCGCTAGCTGCGCTGCATTTGTGCACCGCCGCCGTCAGTGTCAGCCAGTTTGCCGTGGCATACGGAGCTCCATCGCAGTCTTTAACACTGGTAGCATGCCGCGACAGCGTGGACGTGAACCGTATGTGCAGTTGACGGACTTTGAGCGAGGGCGTATAGTGGGCATGCGGGAGGCCGGGTGGACGTACCACCGAATTGTTCAACACGTGGGGCGTGAGGTCTCCACAGTACATCGATGTTGTCGCCAGTGGTCGGCGGAAGGTGCACGTGCCCGTCGACCAGGGACCGGACCGCGGCGACGCACGGATGCACGCCAAGACCATAGGATCCTACGCAGTGCCGTAGGGGACCGCACCGCCACTTCCCAGCAAATTAGGGACACTGTTGCTCCTGGGGTATCGGCGAGGACCATTCGCAACCGTCTCCATGAAGCTTGGCTACGGTCCCGCACACCGTTAGGCCGTCTTCCGCTCACGCCCCAACATCGTGCAGCCCGCCTCCAGTGGTGTCGCGACAGGCGTGAATGGTGGGACGAATGGAGACGTGTCGTCTTCAGCGATGAGAGTCGCTTCTGCCTTGGTGCCAATGATGGTCGTATGCGTGTTTGGCGCCGTGCAGGTGAGCGCCACAATCAGGACTGCATACGACCGAGGCACACAGGGCCAACACCCGGCATCATGGTGTGGGGAGCGGTCTCCTACACTGGCCGTACACCACTGGTGATCGTCGAGGGGACACTGAATAGTGCACGGTACATCCAAACCGTCATCGAACCCATCGTTCTACCATTCCTAGACCGGCAAGGGAACTTGCTGTTCCAACAGGACAATGCACGTCCGCATGTATCCCGTGCCACCCAACGTGCTCTAGAAGGTGTAAGTCAACTACCCTGGCCAGCAAGATCTCCGGATCTGTCCCCCATTGAGCATGTTTGGGACTGGATGAAGCGTCGTCTCACGCGGTCTGCACGTCCAGCACGAACGCTGGTCCAACTGAGGCGCCAGGTGGAAACGGCATGGCAAGCCGTTCCACAGGACTACATCCAGCATCTCTACGATCGTCTCCATGGGAGAATAGCAGCCTGCATTGCTGCGAAAGGTGGATATACACTGTACTAGTGCCGACATTGTGCATGCTCTGTTGCCTGTGTCTATGTGCCTGTGGTTCTGTCAGTGTGATCATGTGATGTATCTGACCCCAGGAATGTGTCAATAAAGTTTCCCCTTCCTGGGACAATGAATTCACGGTGTTCTTATTTCAATTTCCAGCAGTGTAGCTTAAAGAAGCTTGTAAGTGTGGCATGCATGTGGAAGATTCATCGTAAACGAGTGCTACTCAACTTAAAAATTCTTATCAGCAGTGTTAATATGAAAGCTGTGTGCATTTTAGTAAGTAATATAGACAACTGCGATGCGGAAATACTTAATTTGCTTGTGAATTGTGTGAAGTCTTACAACAAATGATAAATAATTTTATTTATTTGCAAATATCGAATCTCACATTGTATTTGGAGGTGTAATATGTCTGTGTTACTGTATTTGGTCAGCTCTCGTGAGAGTGTATATAAAACAATACATGTCGTTCTGCATTTAAAATGATATGTCGTCATAAAACAATTTATTCCTTCCTAAAATAGAATGCATTCCTTCAAAGTCGTGCCTTGAGCGTGTGGTGGCACTTTCATTAGCATTTGGTGTCGTTGATTGAAACTTTAGCCAGCCATAGTTCTGAATGCAGCAGCAGCTTGTGTTATACTTGTTATAAATCGCCTTTTTTGTGATGCACTATCTTTGTTGCCCTCCTAAACATTTTATAAAAAAAAAGATCGTTGATCACAGTACACACGTGATCAGGTTGAATACACTTAACATATTTTAACATATTTAGATACCGTTGCAATGGAAACATTACAATGTCTAATGCATTTTAGAATATAGTGACATTTTTGACAAGCATCATAGATGAGATAAAATAATTAACTTAAGCATTATAACTTTTTGTACTTGACCTCAATTGCGTCCAGATCATTTACAATAACTGTTATCGATTATACATTTCTAGTGATACATTACCTTCACTCTCCCCTCACCTATAAAGTTCACAACCATGTTTTATAGACAAAAATGTGTGGAAAATAATTTTCCTGGTCCGAGGAGTCTCGTTTCAAATTGTATCGAGCGGATGGTCGTGTACGGGTATGGAGACAACCTCACGAATCCGTGGGTCCTGCATGTCAGCAGGAGACTGTTCAAGCTGTAATGGTGTGGGGCGTGTGCAGTTGGAGTGATATGGGAGTTCTGATACGTCTATGTACGACTTTGAGAGGTGACACGTACGTAAGCATCTCGTCTGATCACCTGCATCGATTCATGTCCATTGTGCATTCCGACGGGCTTGGGCAACTCCAGCAGGAAAATGCGACACCCCACACGTCCCATTTGCTACAGAATGGCCCCAGAAACACTCTTCTGAGTTTAGACACTTCCACTGGCCACCGAACTCCCTAGACATGAACATTATTTAGCATATCCGGGATGCCTTGCAACGTAGTGTTCAGAAGAGATCTCCACCCCTTCGTACTCTTAGGGATTTATGGACAGTTCTGCAAGATGCATGGTGTCAGTTCCCTGCAGCACTACTTCAGACATTAGTCAAGTCCATGTCACGTTGTGTTGCTGCATTCCTGCTCGCAGGGACCCTTTCCGATATTAGGCAAGTGTACCAGTTTCTTTGGCTCTTCAGTGTAGGGCTGAAAATCCTGCTTGTATACTGATTGGGTAAAATAAGCGGAAATATCTCATAGTCCTACGATAAGGTGAGTGCGGAACACTCACTCGAAGCAGTGATACCCATTAAATATTTGGAAGCGTGACAACGGATCGATTAGTAGTTTAATGGTGACGTAAAAGTAATCGTAGGAAAGGCAGATATCAGACAGACATTTGAAGAATTCCTTTGAAGTGTAGTTCATTCACAAAGGATAAAGATACTAAAAGTCTCGTTCGACCAATACTTGAATACTGGGACCCTTACGATGAAAGGCAGAGAGAGGAACAGGGAAGATTCAAACGAGAACAGTGCGCTTCGTCACAGGTTAGTTTGATGGACGCGAAAGCGTCACGGAAATGCCCGCCAAAGTCCAGTGACAGACGCTAAAACGGAGACTTTTGAAACGTCGTGTGATTTAGTTACAAAATTCGGAGAGAGTGTAGCCCTAGAAGGGTCAACCAATATAACGCTCCCTCCTATTTATATATGTCTCTAAAAGACAATGAAGATAAAATTTAAGAGCTTAGAGCTCACATGGAGGCGTACTGTGCTTCCCGTGCACCATGCGCCACTGCAGCAGAAAAGGTGGGAAGGACTGACAGTGCTATACAAAGCGTACTCCGACACACAGCATAGGGAAACTTGGGGAGCACATATGTAAATGTACAGGCCCATTAAAAATTCTCCATTTGGTAGTCAAAATCCCAAAAGTCAAAGAGCCCGGCATAGTTTGAAATTATATAACGATGTTCCATTGCAGAGTTTCTCTTGGAGTAACAGGTTGAGGTACCTAAATCATAGCACCCCTTGTATCTCCCCAACCGTAATAGATACAATGATGCCGTTTGGACAGTGAATTGCAGAGACAGGGGCTACTTGAATACATCACATTTCATGTTTGTGCTATTTTTATTACAGAGATATGAGGCCATCTTTGTTTTTTTTTAAATGGAACCCTATGTTAAATTTTAGCGTAGAATGACAAGATTAAAAAGACGGTTTCAAATATGTGTATATCATAATATTTAAGCGAATAGCTTTTGAGACACAGATATGTTCCCCTACCGTATTCGTCCTTCGATGCTGCGTTGCCCAATGCGACCTTTCCTGTTGACCACTGAGGAACTTAACAGGGAAGGCGCAAGGTGACGCACGAGGTAGCTGGAGGGAAGGGTATAAATGTGCTGCTGGGGTAAAGAGACATCGCATTTCCGTCACAGTTTCTTGGAACAGACATGTTCACCAACGAAGAAAAGTTAGATATGCTTCTAGTGTATGGTGAAAGCAGAAGAAATGCTGTTAGAGCAATAAAGCGATATGGAGAGCTGTATCCTGATCGTGATCGTCCTACACGCCAGCTTCTTGCACGTGTTTGCAAGAAACTACTTGAATCTGGATCATGGAACGCCATACAGAGGACAAGACAGAAAACTGCAACTGGCGAGGTACATTGAAGAGGACGTTCTAGAGTTGGCGCATAACGACCCTGCTGTTTCGTCCCGACGTATCGCCTCGGAATGTGGTATAAGTAAGAGAAGTGTTCTACGCAGATTGCACCCGCATAGATTTCACTCGTTTCGTCTCTCATTACATCAAGCACTCTCCGGTGTCGATTTCGAACGGCGCCAGGAATTTTGCAGGTTTGCTCTGTAGCGCCCAGAAGATGATCCAACGTTTTTTCAAAGGGTGCTTTTTACTGATGAAGCGACTTTCACCAACCACGGTAATGTGAATTTGCATAATAACCATTACTGGTCAATAGAGAACCCTCACTGGCTTCGACAGGTACAGCATCAGCAACCGTGGAGTGTTAACGTGTGGTGCGGCATCGTCGGAAATGTCATTGTGGGGCCGTACGTCATTCCGGGTACACTAAAAGGCAATAACTATGCACAGTTCCTACGAAATGTTCTGCCCATTTTGCTGGAAGAGGTACCATTAACTACGCGCCAGTGCATGTGGTTCCAACATGACGGCTGTCCTGCTCACTCTTCTCGTGTGGCTACAGAGCCGTTAAATGAAAAGTTCCCGTATTGTTGGATAGGAGGAAGTGCTGAAGTGAAGTGGCCAGCCTGGTCTCCTGATTTGACCCCTCTTGATTTTTTCTGTGGGGAGCAATCAAACAAAAAGTGTATGCTCAAATACCAACTACGCCAGACGATATGAAGCAACGTATCATCGAAGCGTGCGCTCATATCTCTCGTGACACCCTCGCAGCCGTTCACAAATCATTCGAACGGCGACTACAAATGTGCATTGCAGCAGAGGGGAAAGCATTTTGAGCACATGCTTGTGCAAAGTTTTGTATCATGTACAGTATGTATTTTGCAGCTTTGTGTCTATTTGCTTCGTATTGAGATCAGTAGTAAATATTTTCAAATAAAAAACAATTACGTACGAAATAATTGTGACCAATAAGAGCCTCCTCATTTACATTTGTATTTCTGTTACTTAAAATGTATTAACATATTGTAGTCTTTTAATACTGTATGTTGTCTACTATTTTGGCATTGCAAAAAAATGGTTCAAATGGCTCTGAGCACTATGGGACTTAACATCTGAAGTCATCAGTCCCCTAGAACTTAGAACTACTTAAACTTAACTAACCTAAGGACATCACACACATCCATGCCCGAGGCAGGATTCGAACCTGGAACCGTAGCGGTCACGCGGTTCCCGACTGAAGCGCCTAGAACCGCTCGGCCACACCGGCCGGCTTTGGCATTGCAGTTGTCAAATAACTGAATAATATTTGCGCGACATCATCAGCTAATTTTTGCGCAAAATATCGCAGTATGTATTACTATTGTCGGTTAAATGGGCGAGTTTGTGTAAGGACGGACTGACGACGTTTACCATGTACTCTACACAACAGGAAAGGTCGCATTGGACAACGCCGCTTCGAAGGACGAACACGATACGGGACCATATCTGCGTCTCAAAAACTATTCGCCTAAATATTATGATATACACATATTTGAAACCGTCTTTTTAAGCCTATCATGTTACGCTAAAATTTAACATAGGGTTCCATTAAAAAAACAAAGATGGTCTCATATCTCTTTAATAAAAAATAGCACAAACATGAAATGTGATGTATTCAAATAGCCCCTGTCCCTGCAATTCACTCTCGAAATGGCATCTTTGTATCTATTACGGTTTGGGAGATACAAGAGGTGTTATGACTTAGCTGCCTCACCCTGTATGTCACGAGAATGCAAATGTCTCATCTTGAAATTTAGAGGATGAAGTTCTCCTTTGTCGTCGTGGGAAGTTAGCCATTCATCAGTGTTTGAATGACGTTTGGATGAACCCAGAAACGATTTTTGCGCCTCTTTCTAGCTTTTCTTTGGAGTAAAAGCTCTACTGTAAACGTTGTTTCAGTGAAGTAAGTCACGGTAGCGAGTAGCAGCGATGTTCTTGCCGCCGTGCGCAGTGTGCTTTCGCGAAAGCGAATAATATTCAGTTGCCGCGACTGGAAAACCGCTTGTGGGCCCCGAGCCTTAAGCGAGCTTTTAACGCTGACCGAGCGGCGAGGTGTGGTTTTGTGCGCTTGGTGCGGTAAGGGTGGGGCTAACTGCGGTAGCGCGTGGATCTGCAGGAAGCCGAGTGCGGAAAAATTAATTAGCGAAGGAGGGCGGCGCGGCGTTTAGCGCGGAACAATAGCTGCTCCCTGCCTGAATGCGGCGCCGGCGGCCATTGTGCCGAAACAAACATTCCCGCGCCGTCAATTGAGTGGCACAAAAGCCATCGGCGGCAGCGGAGGGTTTCAATTAGCCGTCGCCGGCTTCTGAGCCCAGCAGCTGCCTGCAGAGGGCCGCAGAGGAGGGTAGCTGCCGGTCGCAGCAGCCGTGTCCACAAACACGGCTCAGAGCGAGGGTCGCTGGTGGCGCCGGTCCTCCGTAGAGGTGACGACTCCAGAGAGAGACTACAGGGCACAGATGTACAGAGTCGCCCGTAAGTACCTCTCTGGTTTCAGAAGACTGCACGAAAACTACCAGACACACAGAAAACAGACACTTGCCACTAGATAAAATCTCTCACAAAGTTCTCAACTAATATTACACGTTTCCAGAATGAGATTTTCATTCTGCAGTGGAGTGTGCGCTGATATGAAACTTACTGGCAGATTAAAACTGTGTGCCGGACCGAGTCTCGAACTCGGGACCTTTGCCTTTCGCGGGCAAGAAAGTAGGAGACTACGTGCTGGCAGAAGTAAAGCTGTGAGGACGGGGCGTGAGTCGTGCTTGGGTTGCTCAGTTGGTAGAGCACTTGTCCGCGAAAGGCAAGGGTCCCGAGTTCGAGTCTCGGTCCGGCACACAGTTTTAATGACAGGAAGTTTTAATACTACAGGTGCCAACAAGGGAAAGTCTCCGTCTCACTCCCCTCAGATTTAGTAGTAAGATGGCGCTGTAGATAGCCCGCCGAAAAGTGAACACAGATCAAGCATGAAAACAGGAAGACGTTGTACTGGACTGTGAAAAAAGAAGCAAAATAGAAACAGGGAGCGGTCCTAGCCCAAGACGTGCCACACCGAGAGAATTTGAATAGCTACGACGTCGCGGTGATGTGGTTACAGTTTTGGACAGTGAAGGCGGAGATCTGTCTTGAAATCTCCCTCGTACCCCATTTTTTTTCTTTTTACATTAAATTATAAACTGTCCATCCAGTCATTGACGTGTGTATTCGCTGTATTCGTGGCTGTGTCTGTGCCATGGTGTAACGTCTGTTTGCAACAGCGACGTGTGACAAACGGACCTCCAGACCTACGTACCTCTTATCTGTTCTATACAAGTACCAACTGTAATGACACTTGTGTTCCGTTCTGGATGTTTTCACTGTTGAATTCCTTTATTGTAACATAGTTCGCACCCTTTATTTCTTGTTTTAATTTCTCTGAGAGGTCTATGCAGCGTCTCGCCTGCTCTTACTATTCATCACATTTGCTTGCGACGGTAATATATTCTTACCACGTGACTCACATTCTATAACCAGTGTATAGCATGACAGTTGCAAAGACTACAGATAGAGAACAGACACGTTAATGACAGGACAGACAGTTCATAAATTTGTGAAAACAAAAAACGAGACACGATGGGGATTTGAACATGGATCTCCGGCTTTGCAGTCCAACACCATGATCACATAACCGCGACGCCGTAGTTCTTGCAATGCAATCCATTGTAACCTCCCAACAGAAAAAACATATAATTATACTTATTGCAACCTCCCAACAGTTTATTATTCCGTAACCTCGCAATAATAACGTGACTAACCTTCCAATAAAGAATGTGACTCACATATAACCTTTCAATAATTGACTGTAAAATTTGGGCGTCAGCAGTGCTGCGTCATGGCCCTGAAAGATCGTTCTGAATAAATTGAAAAATTCTTACCTCAATGAAGTCGCCGGATAACGCGTATATATCTGCTCCTATAAGAAATTTTCTGGCACAGCCCGGTGCAATGCTGGCCGCTAGATCTGTCATGTATAAAAAGAAACAACTGATTTTTCTTTACGATAATCGCGATGACCATGGATTGGAGAAATTAGTAAATTCTTTAAATTCAGATGATTGATTGTCAGAAGTTAATTTTATAAGAAAGATTATTATTAAAAGATTTTTTGAAACATTTACATGGGACTTTATATAACAATAGTACAAATTTAGTTGTAACAAATTAGATATGCGCGCAGCTGTTTTTACCTTATACTACATCGCTCAGGCACGACCGCCCCAACCGCCCGACGACGAGCTATCACCAATACTGCCGACACTGCTCCTACTGCAGCCCATACTGCTCTCTGGTCTGCGATTCTATTATAGCTTACATATCGCAGACAGCGCGTGAGCAATCCATCGAAATTACATCTGCTCGAGTGCGCTAGCAGTAAATTCCTTAGTCATGGACCTCTTGCACCATGTTGGACGTTTTAGCTTGGACCGTTCACTGTGTCTATTTTGCTTCTTTTTCCACAGTTCAGTACACCTTCTTCCTGCTTCTATGCTTGAGCTGTGTTCAGTTTTTGATGGGCTATCCACTCTGGCATTTTACCACTAAATGTAAGGGGCATCCGATTTGGTATTTCCCTTGTAAGTACGGGTATCATTTGTGAAATGGCATACATCACAACGTGTGAGCGATCCCCTGAAGTCTTAGACACGAATTACTTGGGAAGGCGCGGCACCAGCCCACATTGCGAATCTGTACATTAGGTTGCCTATCTGCAGGCAGCAACAAATTCTATGCGACAGCGCGAAGAGACTTATTTACCCCCAATAGATAGCAGTGCACGTTAAAGCGCCATTTCTGGGAGGGGGAGGTGCGCCGCCAGGCCGATTAACGACGAGGTTCGGTGAGTCAGCCAGTGTCAATGCCGGTTTCCCACATTCCACTAAATGAATACCGTAGTGGTAGAGTGTGTGAGAATAACGGGGCCGGTACACGCGTAATCGGCCGGGCAAGCCTGGGGATAGCAGCAGAGGTGGGGGTTTCGGGTCGGCCGCCATCTCACTCTAGGGGAAATGCCGAGTGCTGGAGGAGAAGTGCCACATAAACTGAAGCCGACGCTCACATTTTTGTGAATAAAATGTGGAGCCTCTCTACACGCACACTTGCATGGTGACCAACGAAAAAGATGTACTGTCACTAAGATTGTCCACTTTGGTACAACAGACTAATCCACCCTGTACTCCAGCACCCTCTGTCGACCATCTTCTTTCCAGACAAACAATATTGCCCTTTGCCAAAACCCAATCTGGATGGTCGGACACGAATATGAACCCGATTCCTGCTGAATGTTAATCCAGTATCTTAACCACTAGGCTGCTTCGTTCACTACAAAAATTAAAGGTAAACAAGTAGGAAAAGGAACGGAATGTTTATTTACCATGTAATCTACGATGCGATCACGTATCGATCACCCTCAAAGCACTATCTGTAGAAGAGAATCAGAGGGTGCTGGAGAATTCTCCGGATGGATGACATTTTCGGTGAATTCATGTCTGGCTCATAAAGACAGTTATTTCCATACCTATTTACCATACGGCGAAAATACAAAAAAGGAGCAGATAAACAGAAAAGAAAGGTGTAAGACAACTATACGTAAATATTAAAAACTAAAATTACAACAACAAAAAAGTTCAGAGATGTTGTTAAGATCACAGTTTCTTTCGAGATCTACGTCCAGAGGATTTAAACGTACATCCGGCTTCGGAGGGTCCTGTATGAAGTAGCTCCAGTTTCCTCCGTAGTGTGTTGGCCGCAGTGAGGGGTAAGTGAGTTGTGGTGTCTCGAGTCCGTCGGCCGTCGTAATTTATTATTTACTACACAAATTGATTGGTAATGGTGATTGTTGCCGACTTACGTGGTGGGCCTTAATCAAAATGATATTTCATTCGATTTTGATTTTCCATTAAATGCTTTTGTGAAGTTCTCTTTTTTAACAATATTAATCTTCAGTGGAACTTATTTGTTACGTTAATGAACGTTAGACTCGCTGAATCTTAAAACATGAGCATATAAGTTGAACAATGGAATAAACTTTTCATATTAATTTCCTCGGCTAGTCAGTTCACTTTAAAGCAAAAACTCTTTAGTTATTAATTACAATTACGGCCCACATACGCACGAGAGTATTTTTTCTTACCTCCGTTAAACATTGCATTGTAGTCGGAGTCCTGGCTCTGGCTCTCGCCTGTTGTACTGAAAATAAGAATCTTAAAGCTACGTATTTTCTGCAACGTCGGGCGGCTGTGGAGAAAATTGTAAATTATGTTAACAGCGGGAGAGTTTTTCGCTTCCGCTTATGTTAATATCGCCACGTAATGGCGTCGTTGGCTGCATAGGCCGCTGGGATTGTTGCACCGTAAATTACTCGAATGCAGGTTGAAACGTCCCCTTAGAACAATTATACAAGACTGTGCTTAAACTGACATACAATATTTTTAGCGCAACGCAATCTGACTTTCAAAAAATTCCTACAAAAGAATGGCCCTGACTAACATTAACCTATACGTTTCACAAATCACTTACCTCACAAAAATCTTAGTTACTCGAACTACTGCAATACAGCGAGCGCCACTACTCCCAGCTAAACAAAAGATCCAAACTACTGGAGGCACTAACTACTGATAGGGATAGTTAGCAAATGAAAGATTTTGATAGAGAACAAACAATGTATTTACCCTAATAGTGTTCAAAAGTCATAATATATATAGCAGTTCATGACATCCAGTCTTACAAATTTCAAAACTCCGCCATCTCTCTCCCCACATCCACCACTGCTGGCGGCTCACCTCCAACTGCGCAACGCTACGCGCTGTTAACAGCCAACAGCCCAACACTACAATAGCGAATATTACAACAATGCCACCCAGCCACAGACTGCCCACAGCACAGCCAGTGATTTTCATACAGAGCGCTACGTGGCATTACCAATAATAAAACATAAACAGCCTACTTACAAGGTTAATGCAAGGAAGGCGGACATGAAATCGGGATCACCTCTTACAAATTAAAAGTAAACAATAATATTAAATCAATATATTATCTGCTTAATTAGTACAAATATGCTTACATTTGCCAGCACTCGCAAGATGTCCGTCTACACGCAACCAAGACAAGACAAGAAGTGAATACGGCTAAAAAAATTAACAAAAGAGCGTATCTTGTCGTCTATGGATCATTTTGTTATATTTCTTTGCCCTCGAAACTTACACAGAGAAACTATACTAATACAGATACATGAGAAAAATGTATGTTCGCCTGAGCGGCTAGTGTCCGCTTATTATTCAATTTTTAAATGTCTCTTCTTCATAAATACTGTTTTTTTAAGTCTTTTCTTAGTATTTCATTGGGGACGGTATAGGTGTGAGGCCGTGGGTCCCACGCAAACACTGTTAACAGTTACAAGGGGCTTCTATTGCTATCAATACTTGACGTAGTGACGGAGGCACGTTTCTCCCCATTGCCTGTGGGGGAGCTGATGAACGGGTAGTGGCTCCGCCCTGTGTCTGCCGAGCCAGCGCCTGGATTTTCTGAGGCTAGCACCTTTTGGAGGCCACGGCCGTTGATGTTAGCAGAGCTACGTGTAGTGCTGCGACGGCGTTCCTCTCGGGGAACGGCCCCTCGGCTCCACAAGCAACTGCGGTGGTGGCGTGTAGAGTCTGCTGAAGGCGGGGTTTCATCCGCTGCCCTCGGACAGGATTTGGACGGTGCCTGGAGATGTGGCGCCCGTTCCCACTGGAAGCTCAGCGTTGACGGCGGCTGGCACGGACGGTAGGTCGGCGGGACTGTGGCACCAAGTCTCTTGAACGGCTTAGCGCTGGCAGTAGGCGCAGCCCGGACTCGAACCCATGGCTGCTGCTGGCTCTGCCCAGACATCTCGCTGTCCGGTATAGCTCTGGCGTTGTCGCAGTGCTACTGGCTTCCAGCGACGACAAGTGGTCCCTGCCTTAAAATTCGGTCCTATTCATATGCCTCCAGTGTCCATTTGTTTCAGCACCCAATACCTAGTCACGTCACCCCTAACAAGAAACCCGCCTTGGCGTGGTGACTTCGCCCTGCTGGCTACACAGTTACCGCTGCATGGTAAAGTTTACTGTTGCGTTTGGCTATCCTGGCTTTGAAATCCATTAGCAGGTCTGTTATTGTGACCCACATGTTTCCACGCTGGGGGCTACCAACCCACGGCCGTTAAAGCAGCAATCCACGGTGTCTTTCACACTACTTCTCAATACTTTTGCTGAAGACATTTTTATCTAAAGACTTGGCAACATTCTACACCTTCAAATTTTATTGGGCATTCACTCATAATATGAGTGTGCTGTTTGCTCAGCTGCGCAACATTCACATTCTGGTCGGTGTACAATACTCCATTTGTTAATGGATGCTCTACAGATCGCATGCTTGGCTCCGATGCACTTGAAGCGGCTGCAGAGTTTCCTTGGCAGCTGCATATAGCTGTAGCCAGTTCTGTTGTCGGGTCAGTCTGATCTTCCAGCATCGTCCAACAAACAGTGTCTAATCATGTCTGTAGTGCTCTTCTAAATTACAAACAACGGGATGCTGGAGACTGTTGCCATCCCATTCATGTAATTTTTTTAATATATATATTTAAGCTTCTTCTGTGAAAACAGAAAGAATTACGTTGATTTAGAGTTTCTAGGAACTGAGCTATTTGTATATCTTATCCCATTCTCAGTTCAGTACCTGTTGCCATGTGACATCTCCTGGTGCTCTGTTAGATAAGCAATGAAGCCAAGCAGTTGCTGTTGATTTTAGCTTATAAATGACAGTTCTCATTGTGTGTTCAGTTGGACGTGAGCCTTTTCGTTTACGTGACTGCTATTAGCCGTCGCAGGAGACCAGAATTCAGTGGCAGAATGCACTGTCAATAGTGCCGTTGCGAGGATACTGCGAACTTGCATTGAAGGGTAAATCGGCTGTGACCATGCACTGCCGTCCGAAATAAGATACATTTACATGTGTTATTTAGACTTGCGAGATGCTTCTCGTTACTCCCGCTAAAATTGCTTCCCCCTGTTTGCAGCTGCCACTTTTCTGTGAATGGATTCCAAGAAATAAGGCCTAAGCGAAAAGATAAAGCTGGGGAAGAATGAGGACGTAAGTGCGGAGTTGGCAACCAGAGGATGATATGTCATCAAGTGAAAGAAGTGTAGAGTGGCTGGGAGAGATTGTCGCGCTGGGTTGAGCCGCGAGGCTGGGGGGTTGGAGGAATGGAGGGTGCAGATGTCGCCTGGGGCTGTGAGTCGCTCTGCCCTCCCTCCCCCATCCCCGGCCCCCGCCCCCACAAACACACACGGGAAACTGCAGCCGCCAGCAGGTGGAGACGGAAACGCGACCTGCAGACAACATCGCGATCCCCAGACTGCTCCGCAATATGCCGACATCATTATCGTCATCAACAGCAGCCTTTTGACAATCACTGCTGGATAAAGGCCTCCTCTGAACTATAAAATAATATTGCAACTAGCAGTGTGTTTCGTGGAAGTGTTGCTAGAACTATTCAAATACTCGTATTATTTTTTTAAGGTTGTCTCTGGAATTTATAATTCAAAACAAGAACATCGTTTGTAAGCGGAGCAACCATAATTATAACGACCACGGTGAAATAATTTTTGGTTGCAACAACCTGCAACGCAATAGATCGTCATGATGCAACATCTGCACTCGTCATTACTGCCGAAAACGTGATGATGGAGGCTGGTTGTAGCAGCCAGACATATTGCGCTGAAGCTGCAGGTGGACATGTACATTTCAGGTACACCAACCTTGCGTCTTACACAGGATGTCCCAGGAGGAATGGTCAATATTCAGGGATATGACGGGAGCAATCATTCGAAGCAGAAATGTTGAGCAAACATCGGCTCTAAAATGCATATCTGAAGAGCTAAGAGCACTTCTTCATGTACGATACTGTGAAACAAGTCTCTTCTATTGCACGCTCTTTGCTTTGCATATTTTAGGAGGAGAGAGAGTGGACCAAAGCAAGAAGAAATGTCCAGTAAACATGGCCACTAACGTGCGTGCTTCAGAAGCTATGAGCACTTCTTCATCTTCGCTACTGTGAAACTCATCTCTTCAACGGAACAAATGCTCATAGCCGTTGAGTTATGTGTTTTAGAGCCCATGCTTATTAGACAATTTTTCCTTATTTTGGTCCTTATTACCAGCTCCCAAAATATGGAAAGCAAAGAGCTTGGAGTATAAGAGATTTGTTTCATAGTATCGAAGAAGAAAATGTATTCATTTTAGAACCCATGTTTACTGCACCTTTTTTGCTTCGAATTATCATTTCTGTACTATCGCTGTATGAAATGCCGGCTGTGTTTTGATGCCTGACAGTACGGGGTGATCTGATGATCAAATAGTGATTTTAATCTGCGTTTCGGGCTGAAAATAGGCAAAAATTGGATGGTAATGCACCTAACCACTAATCTATATCATCCTTTTATTATAGCTACTGATGAATGTTTGTAAGGGACACTAGCACTTAAGAGCATTGTTTGTTACCCAATGCAATTTCTTTCACTTAAAGCAAATTTAATAAATACAAAGTTTTAAATTCAGTCCTCTACTTCAAGCCTTTCAGGTCATTTTCAGATGCATCAGGCAACAGAGTAAGAAATATTGAGTCTTCTACGTCAAACCTTTCAGGAGCATCTCACTCTGTTGCCTGATGCATCTGAAAATGACTTGCAAGGCTTGAAGTAGAGGACTGAATTTAAACGTTTGGATTTATTACAGTTGCTTTAAGTGAAAGAAATTGCAGTGGGTAACAAACACTGCCCTTAAATGCTACTGTCCCTTGAAGACTCGACAGTAACTTAGCAGGCATGGTGGGTGCCTCTATGGGAATAAGGGAAATGATTTTATAAGCTTGTGCGTGATACAACATGCTGCGAAAGAGGTAAGCACTGCTGAGGGCAAACGGCGAGAGATGAAGCTGCAATTACTCATTTGCAGAAGCTCGCGGTGCTGATAAATTTAAGTTTCGTTAGCAGATTTGTACAGGACAAGATCCGAGTAAGGGGAAAGTTTGTGTTAATTACAGACATTGAAACAAGAGAACCAGCACACAGTTCATTCAAGGAAAGGGCGGGGCAAATACTTTAGCTTCCAGCACACGTGGCGAAGACTTTAGCAATTCATAAGAGTATAGAACAAAGAATTATAACTACTAAGAAGC
Organism: Schistocerca americana; assembly: GCF_021461395.2. Classification (NCBI taxonomy): domain Eukaryota; kingdom Metazoa; phylum Arthropoda; class Insecta; order Orthoptera; family Acrididae; genus Schistocerca; species Schistocerca americana. The sequence goes on along the minus strand of NC_060123.1, from coordinate 129,084,144 downwards.
TCTGAGCGCGATCTAACTAACGGTACGCCAGAAAGCAGTTGCACTGCGTTTCACCGCCATTGCCTCGTGGTACAGCTGCACAGCGTGTCCACACCGGTCGACAATGCCCACTCGCAGCCCGTGTCTGAAATTCCTTTGTGTCTTAATTAACATCCATACTATTTACGGCATGCGCCTATACTATGTATGTTTTTCTCCGTGAATGTTCACCTCAGCCACCCCTTTGCGTCACGCCGCTCTGGAACCTTTGTTCTCGCACGTTATAGTGGTGGGCAAATAAGAAGCTGGCTGCATGGTAAGTTCTGCGCAGAGGCGCACGCAGAATATCGTGCAGCGTCGCCTGAATGCTCCCAGTCTGTGTTCCGCGCCTCAGGCTTCATCCATAGGTTGTCCTGGCAACTGCACAGGGCCAATGTTACTGATTCTGACCCTCCTCAGATAACTTTATGTACTTAGTAAACGGTTTGCTATTGCTTCTTAATGCAACATTTACTCTACTTGTTACAAGCCGCCCTAATGAACACCACAATAGCTAAGTACCTTCACCATACTTAAACATGAAAAAAAAAAAACGCTAAATGTTCTACGCTCACCCATAAGCGCACCCAACAGAGAGACGTGGCAGAATGACGCTATGGGCTGGAAGTCACGTCGTTCTGCCACTTGCTACTGCGCACTGCCCCACAACCCTCCCCTTTACATGGATGCCACTACAGCCAGTCGGAGACCAGAAGAGGCAACATTTCCTTATAAGCACGTGCTTTGGACAGCCATTGGCAGACGTGAAACGTATCGGGGTTTCATCCAAACTACACTCCTGGAAATTGAAATAAGAACACCGTGAATTCATTGTCCCAGGAAGGGGAAACTTTATTGACACATTCCTGGGGTCAGATACATCACATGATCACACTGACAGAACCACAGGCACATAGACACAGGCAACAGAGCATGCACAATGTCGGCACTAGTACAGTGTATATCCACCTTTCGCAGCAATGCAGGCTGCTATTTTCCCATGGAGACGATCGTAGAGATGCTGGATGTAGTCCTGTGGAACGGCTTGCCATGTCATTTCCACCTGGTGCCTCAGTTGGACCAGCGTTCGTGTTGGACGTGCAGACCGCGTGAGACGACGCTTCATCCAGTCCCAAACATGCTCAATGGGGGACAGATCCGGAGATCTTGCTGGCCAGGGTAGTTGACTTACACCTTCTAGAGCACGTTGGGTGGCACGGGATACATGCGGACGTGCATTGTCCTGTTGGAACAGCAAGTTCCCTTGCCGGTCTAGGAATGGTAGAACGATGGGTTCGATGACGGTTTGGATGTACCGTGCACTATTCAGTGTCCCCTCGACGATCACCAGTGGTGTACGGCCAGTGTAGGAGATCGCTCCCCACACCATGATGCCGGGTGTTGGCCCTGTGTGCCTCGGTCGTATGCAGTCCTGATTGTGGCGCTCACCTGCACGGCGCCAAACACGCATACGACCATCATTGGCACCAAGGCAGAAGCGACTCTCATCGCTGAAGACGACACGTCTCCATTCGTCCCTCCATTCACGCCTGTCGCGACACCACTGGAGGCGGGCTGCACGATGTTGGGGCGTGAGCGGAAGACGGCCTAACGGTGTGCGGGACCGTAGCCCAGCTTCATGGAGACGGTTGCGAATGGTCCTCGCCGATACCCCAGGAGCAACAGTGTCCCTAATTTGCTGGGAAGTGGCGGTGCGGTCCCCTACGGCACTGCGTAGGATCCTACGGTCTTGGCGTGCATCCGTGCGTCGCTGCGGTCCGGTCCCAGGTCGACGGGCACGTGCACCTTCCGCCGACCACTGGCGACAACATCGATGTACTGTGGAGACCTCACGCCCCACGTGTTGAGCAATTCGGCGGTACGTCCACCCGGCCTCCCGCATGCCCACTATACGCCCTCGCTCAAAGTCCGTCAACTGCACGTACGGTTTACGTCTACGCTGTCCCGGCATGCTACCAGTGTTAAAGACTGCGATGGAGCTCCGTATGCCACGGCAAACTGGCTGACACTGACGGCGGCGGTGCACAAATGCTGCGCAGCTAGCGCCATTCGACGGCCAACACCGCGGTTCCTGGTGTGTCCGCTGTGCCGTGCGTGTGATCATTGCTTGTACAGCCCTCTCGCAGTGTCCGGAGCAAGTATGGTGGGTGTGACACACCGGTGTCAATGTGTTCTTTTTTCCATTTCCAGGAGTGTATTTACACACGGAATGCATGAAGAGTAACTGTTGTGTGGACTGCAATTAGTCTAATCCTCTGTCCACATTCGTTAAGACAGCGATACACGGGGGCTGTAGCATATTCCTAGATTTCTCAGTTAACACTGGTTCCCGAAATTTTGTAATCAGGCTTTCGTGGGACAGTTGACGTGTATCTTCAAGTGTTTGGCAGTTCTTCTTTTTCGACATTTTCCCGTGAGACAAACTCACGACCGTTCGTGCTACCTTCCTTTGTAAACGTTCAAGAACCGCACCCCCCTCTCCCCCCATTATTCCTAATTCCAGGCTGAGTTGCACAGGTGTTTTATCCTTTGTAGACTAGCTGTCTTTTCCCAGTATCCTTGATGCAAACGCTTTGTTATCTCAAAACTCGTTTCGGCGACGCTTTTGCCATCACCTGTAAGTTATTATTATTATCATTTTCCTATTCTGTCCCGCGCGGGCAACAACATTAGTGACTTACTAACTGGATATTTAAGCCCAATGAATGTAAAGGGTGTCCATAAATTGTCTTCACTACTTAAGACTTTAATACCGTTAAAACTACGCTAGATATCAACAAATGGTTTTCAACATATGCTACGTTAACTCATAAAGCTTTGCTTCCTAGTTCACACACATTAATGTGTGCGTACTTAGTGCCACGGATGAAACCTAGTCGGAATTCCATATCTTTCCACATTCGATTCGAGATCTCCACCGTCGCATGTTCAAATGCATTGTGAATGCGTGCCTTCAAGCCCTACAGGTCTCTAACATTGATTCAGTGCACCATTCCCCTTACAAAAACCCCACAGGACGATGTCTAGTGTGGGCCATCTTGTCCAATCCACCTACCTAGAAACTTACATCTAGAAACTGACGGACATTTAGGGACTGGTGAGGTGACATCTCATCCTACTGGAATATTACATCAAGTTGCAGGTGTTCCAGTTGTGACGCAGCAAGCTCCTGTAACATGTCCAGATAAACACCACCGTTGCCGGCAGACTCGATAATAAAGAATGGACCAATGATGCAATTGTGCGTCAGTCCGAACCAGTCATTGACCTTGGGACTGTCTCTTTCCATTTCATATGCAACATGAGGATGCTGTGTACCTCATGTACGAACGTTATGATGATCCAGAGGATCGGAGAAATAAATACTTTCCAAACATTCATTGTTTGCGTCAATCTTGCCTAGTATATCCACCGCAAACTCTTCGCGCTGAGGTCTGTCGGTAGGCTTTAATACCTGAAGGAGCTGCACCTTGTAGGGGTGCAGCCGTAACCTCTCATGTAAGATACTGAGCATTGTTAATCGTCTCATTTCCAACTCTCTATTCGCCATTCTCACCGATTTTGTCGGACTCCTTGCAAACGCCTGCCGTACCTTGGCGTATCAAGCAGATGAGAGACCCACCTCCTTTTTATCGAGAACACTACCTGGTTCCGTAAACGACGTATGCCAAGCCCGAATAGTTGATCGGGACTCTGGTTGCTTCCCATAAACTGTTCGAAAGTTTCGTTGCACTTGAGTATCCGACGTTGTCTACATGAACCAAGCCATACACTGAGCTTTCTCCTGTGGTGTCCACATTGTACCAGGTTTTCAGTTCAATTTTGCTTCAAAATTTTTGCGTCACCTAGTGAGTTACCTTATTATATGCTGTAAACAAAAAAAAAAAGAGGAAAAGAAAAATCTTTGTTAGTTATCATATATTGCAAATCATTTGTTAATATCTAGCACAGTTTTACACTTATTGAAGTCTAAATCTGTAAAGATGATTTATAGACAACATGTATTTACTACTTTGGCTCTAGATACATTGGAATCAACAGATTTAAATAACTGGAATTTGGTTTTATAAATAAAAAATTTACAATCACAGTGAAACAATGACAACATTTAATGAGCATGGAGGACTTGAGACATAATTCTGCCCACTACAGTGGGATTTCGTCTGAGGAGCACTTGGCCTGGATGAAACTCCCACAGGCACAACGTACCTGAGATGCTGTATGCTGGAACACAGACCGCAGGTTCTCACCTCTCCCCCTGTGTCCGACCCGCGGCCTTGCTGTTACGAGTGGCAGCCAGGGCACTGGCGTTACCCAACAACCTGCGCCGCCTGGGCTGTTTGGGTCTCATCTGCAGGAAGCTCATCTCCATGGTCGGTTGGCGCCAGCAGAGTTCGAGACACCAACCCCACCATCAGAAGTATCTACATCTACATCTACATATATACTCCGCTAGCCACCAAGCGGTGTGTGGCGGAGGGCACAATTCGCGCCAAAGTCAAATTTCCCCCGCTCTCTTCCACTCGCGGATCGCGCGAGGGAAAAACGACTGTCTGAACGCCTCAGTACGAGCTCTTATTTCCCTTATGTTTGAATGATGATCATTACGCGATTTTAAAGTTGGTGGTAATAATATATGCTCTACATCCTCGGTGAAAATTGGATTTCGGAATTTAGTGAGCAGACCCTTCTGTTTAGCGCTCGCGCCGTCTATCTGAAAGTGTGTTCCACTTCAAACTTTCTATGAGATTTTTAAGGCTCTCGCGATGGCTAAATGTACCAGTCACGGATCTTGCTGCTCTTCTTTGGACCTTCTCAATCTCTTGAATCAGACCCAACCGGTAAGGGTCCCATACAGACGAACAGTACCTCAAGACTGGACGAACTAACGTATTGTAAGCCTCTTCCTTTGTTGAAGGACTGCATGGCTTCAAGATTCTACCATTAAACCGCAATCTAGATTTCGCCTTACCCGTTACTTGTGTAATCTGATCATTCCATTTGAGATCATTTCGAATAGTCACAACCAGATATTTGACGGACATTACCGCCTCCAAAGACTGGGCATTTATTTTGTACTCGTATATTAATGGGGATTTTCGCCTTGTTATACGCAGTAGGTTACACTTACTTATATTGAGAGATAACTGCCAGTCATTACATGACGCATTTATTTTCTGCAAATCCTCATTGATTTGTTCACAATTTTCGTGTGATACTACTTTCCTGTAGACTACAGCATCATCGGCAAACAGTCTAAGCCCGCTGTCAGTACCATCAACCAGATCGTTTATGTAAATCGTAAAAAGCAGAGGACCTATTACGCTGCCCTGGGGCACACCTGAAGTTACGCTTGTTTCTGTTGAAGTCACCCTGTTCAGGACGACATACTGCTCCTTGTCTGTTAGAAAACTTCCTATGCAACCGCATACGTCATTGGATAGACCGTAAGCGCGCACTTTTTGTACCAAGCGACAATGCGGAAATGAGTCCAACGCCTTTCGAAAGTCGAGAAATATGACATCAACCTGGGAGCCGGTATCTAGAGCCTGTTGTATATCATGCACAAAGAGGGCCAGCTGTGTCTCGCATGACCGCTGTTTCCTAAAACCGTGCTGGTTTCTGCAGATCAGCTTCTCAGAGTCTAGAAAGGTCATTGTGTCTGAACACAAAATATGTTCCATGATTCTACAACAAATCAATGTCAGTGAAATTGGCCGGTAATTATGTGCATCCGATTTTCTACCCTTTTTATAGGTTGCTATGACCTGGGCCTTCTTCCAGTCCCGTGGAACTTTCCGCTGTTCCAATGATCTCTGATAGTATCTATCACAATGATGTCCCACAAATTGCTCCTCCTCTCAGTGTAAAAGCTTGTAAAAGCTTCTTCCTCCCGTCCGCTCTTGCCCAGAAGCTTGGAATCGGAGTTCTTGTTGCGACTGGACGGGAGTGTTTATTTTCCCTGTTAATTGTGAGTCACGTTTGATCTCCTACTAGTACCTGCTTCACGTACTTGTGTAGCCCTATCCCCTCCTCCCCTCCCTGTGTGCCTCGTCCAGTATTCTGTTCCCTGCCGTAGGTTACGCCCTTGCCCCGTGTTCTGTTCTCTGCCGTAGGCCAAGAACTTCCTGCTGGATATTGAAAAATCACAAAAACTGAAAGCCATTACTGAATTTACGCCGCTATTTGACTCCCATAAACCGTACAGTGAAAAGAAATGTGCTTGCCGATGCCGCGTGGCACTAATAATGCGGGTATGCAAAAGAAACGGTCGCAGCGGTGACATCTTTATTGGTACTCCTATGGCAGTCATCTGTTTCCTTCGGAACATTTCGGTAGTCCACGGCCATGATTAAATGCTTCTGCCGGTACAAAATGAGATGTTGCAGAAGTGTGACACTGGATTCGCATTCGGGCACTTTCATTCATCTCCAATTTCTCTCCCCTGTATCACGCAATGTTAACATGTGTGCTTCCTCACACAGCATACCCTGATAAAGTGAACCGCACTTTGTACCGCAGCTCAGAACCAGGATTCTCCTCCTGACAAACGGCTGCACGCTCTGAAGATCACTACCTTCCAGTAATTAACTGAGAACCAGTTTCGAGCAAATAACGGCAAGCGCAACTTATCCAACAGCCTGCGTCGGACGGAAGCAACATATCACCTCAATGACCAGTAGGCAGATCTTAACCTCAAAGGTGCCGACGTGTCCGCCTGTGCAAGGCTCTATGATACGGATGTTTGAAAAACTTCCTACACATGGGGGGAGTAAAAAGGAAATTTTAGATTTCCCTTTAGTGGTTGCCTTGTGCCATTTGACATTTTCTATTCTTTCGTGCCTACCAAATTAGAAACATGGAGGAAGGAAGATCTGGCTTCAATGTTCCAACGAGAACGAAGTCATTAGAGATGGGGCATAAGCTCAAACTGGAGAAGGGAATCGGCCATGCCCTTCTAAAGTCACCACCCGGCATTTGCCGAATGCAATTAAGGAAAACTACGGATGATCTAATTATGGATGGATAGGTCCATATAAATGATAGCAATGAGATTTCAGTGTACCGAAAGAAAAGGCTAATAGAAACGGAGATTGAGTAGTTATCGCAGTAGGCAAGAAAAGTATGAAAGCATACGGACCAAATGATACTATTATGGAACTTTTAAAATATGCTGGTCCTTTTTGTGATTTTAGGTTATTACATTTATTTAATGAATGTTGGCAGTGTTATAAAATCCCAATCTCTTGGAAAATAGCAGAACTGACATCAATTTAAAAAAAAACAAACATCAAAGAAACAATTGTGAAAATTAGAGAGGAATTGGCCTCGTAAACGTAGCCTATAAAATACTTGCAAAAATAATCAATCATTTAACAACCATAACAGAGACTCTCCTATTAGAAGAACAATGAGGATTCCGAAAAGGCCGTTTATGCAGTGGTAATATACGAGTATTTACCATAAAAAGTATTTTAGAAAAACCGGGAGAAGTCAATTCAGAAACACATATAGCTTTTATTGACTTCGAGAAAGCTTTTGACAGTGTGAACATAAAGAAACAATGGGACATAATGATTCAATCTGTCTGTCCTAGACATCTTACGGAAGCTATAGGAAGCTTATACATGGACACAAAAAATGATGAGGGTTGGTAGTAAGAAAACTGAATAAATCACTACGAATAAGGGACTCAAACAAGGTTGCAGCCTTCCACCAACCTTGTTTAATGTAAATATAAATAATTTGATAAAAACTGGGAACAGAAAGTAAATCTTGGTACACAGATTAGCAAAAATAAATATGTTAATTTTCTTATGCATTGAGATGATGTTACCATTTTCAAAGGAAGTGAAGATGAGCTACAAAAAGAATTTTCTAAATTACATCAATCAGGGAAAAGAGAATATAGCCTACAAACATTAACGAAAAAAACTAAAATCGTGAGTCATCGTGAGAAGTACACACACGCTCCAAAGTAATAATAGATAACACACCACTTGAGTAGGTCCCCAACTTTAATTTGTTACGATGCGATGTAATTTATGACATGGCCAAAGACACAGAAAATAAGATTAACAATTATCAGTCAATATGTGGAATGATAAATAAAATATTTCAGAACAGAATATGGAAGGAAACAAAATTAAAATTTTACAAAATCGAGGCTACATTTGTACTGCTGTATCGAAGTGAGTCATGGCTCCATAAAAAGCTCGATAAAAGCAAACTACAAGCGGCAGAAATGAGATTTCTTCGGAAAGTGAGAGATGTTACCAGGGAAAATCGTATAAGAAATGAAGACATTCGAAGTGAACTAGATATTTATAATGTTAATCAAAAGATTGAACAAAATAAAACATCATGGAAAGAATGAGAGCAGACAGAAGCCCACGTCTGGTCATGCTGTATGAGCCAAGAGGAAGAGGGGACGTTGTAAGAGCCAGAATGAGGTGGCAGTGAAAAGTGATGATGGAACAGGCACAAACGTCGAAGCCTTGCAGTACAGAAGAAGGAGGAGACAAGAAAGTCAAACCAACCGAGATAGAAATAGAAGCTACATGCGACATTGTTTGGGAAAGGTTCGTTATCAAGGTTGAGCATAAACATATATTTGGAATTTTCCATCGACCAACAGATTCACCCATAGATGTACCGAAAATCCCTGAGAAAACCTCAGCGCACTAGTGCATATTATGTCCCCGAATTTCACAGTTATTTTGAGAGAAGACTTTAATCACCCAAGAGTCTGTTGAGATATTTATACTTCTGTAAGTACTGGGTGTGACAAGACATCCTGCAAAACAGATACTATATCTGCTTCATTGCCTTGATCCATGGCTTTCGCAATCTCATCTGAGAAAGTACGAGTTGCGTTTCGTACGACAGATATCTTTGGAATGCGTGGTGGTTGGGGTTCAAGACCTCATTCTGTTCGAGATACCTCATTACAGTTCATCTCGAAATAAATTATAAGATTCTACGACAACTGATTGTCACTGGTTCTGGACGCTAGTTTTGTAGATCACTTCTTGTTGACGGGTGTGGCCTATGATACTGACAAGTTTTCTGTTCGCAGGATGTACGGTATGTTGTTCTCGCCTTCTGTAGTTCGCAGACCGGTTCGATGTAGCTCACCACGGGAGTCTGATTTGTTCCAGTCCCTTCCTGTGTGCATAACTACTCCCGCCTACATTCATCTGAACCTCCTCACTGTATCCTCGCCTTGGTCTTCCTGTATTACACAAATCAAAAAAAGTTTTGCATCACCTCGTTTCCGAGAGTTCTGGAACGTGTATAGAAAATTGGAATAGAGATCAACATAAACTTCATTTTCGCCCTTTTTATTGTTCATGAAAATCACACATTGCATGTTGTACCACCATACAGCGAGACCTTCAGAGGTGGTGGTCCAGATTGCTGTACACACCGGTACCTCTAACACAAAGTCGCACGTCCTCTTGCATTGATGCAGGCCTGTATTCGTCGTCGCATACTATCAACAAGTTCATCAAGGCACTGTTGGTCCAGAATGCCCCACACCTCAACGGCGATTCAAAGTGGGTGGTGGGTCACGTCATCCATAAACAGCCGTTTTCAATCTATCCCAGGCATGTTCGATAGACTTCTTGTCTGGAGAACTTGCTGGCCACTCTAGTCGAGCGATGTCGTTATCCTGAAGGAATCCATTAACGAGATGTGCACGATGGGGGCGCGAATGGTCCTCCATGAAGACGGATGTCTTGCCAATATGCTGCCGATATGGTTGCGCTATCCGTCGGAGGATGGCATTCACGTATCGTACAGCCGTTACTGCACCTTCCATGACCACCAGCGACCTCGGCCCCACATAATGCCACCCCAAAACGGCAGGGAACCTCCACCTTACTGCACTCCCTGGACAGGGTGTCTAAGGCATTCAGCCTGACCGGGTTGCCTCCAAACATGTCTCCGATGATTGTCTGGTTGAAGGCATACGCGACACTCATCGGTGAAGAGATCGTGATGCCAATCCTGAACGGTCCATTCGGCTTGTTATTGGGCCCATCTGTACCACGCTACATGGTGTCGTGGCTGTAAAGATGGACCTCGCATGGACGTCGGGAGTGATGTTTCGCATCATGCAGCCTACTGCGCACAGTTTGAGTGGTAACACGACATCCTATGGCTGCACGAAAAGCATTATTCAACTTGCTGTCAGGGTTTCTCCGAGCCATAATCCGTAGGTAGCGGCCATCCACTGCAGTAGCAGCCCTTGGACGGCCCTAGCGAGGCTTGTCATCGACAGTCTCTCTGTATCTTCTTCATGTCCGAACAACATCGTGTTTGTTCACTCGGAGACGCCTGGACACTTCCCTTGTTGAGAGTCCTTCCTGGCACAAAGTACCAATTTTAACAATGTGGAAGCGATCAAACCGCGGTATGGACCGTCTAGGCGTGGTTGAACTACAAACAACACGAGCCGTGTACCTCCTTCCTGGTGGAATGACTGGAACTGATCGGCTGTCGGACCCCCTCCGTCTAATAGGGGCTGCTCATGCATGGTTGTTTACATCTTTGGGCGGGATTAGTGACATCTATGAACAGTCAAAGGGACTGTGTCTGTGATAGAATACCCACAGTCAACATCTATTTTCAGGAGTTCTGGGAACCGTGGTGATGCAAAACGTTTTTTGATGTGTGTATTTTTTCATCCCCAAAACTTCCGTGCGTTATCAAATTAATGTGCCTCACTATGTATCCCGTCAATCAACCCTTCTTTTAATCGAGTTGTGTCATGAGTTTCTTTTCTACATAAAAGACCTGATAACTGAACGGAAAATTCTGTGTAGAGGTGTTCAGTTTGAGCGATTTCAGCTGTTTCTCAATGCCAATGACATTAATAACTACATCAGCCCTATTTTTGGGGTGCGAAATGAACTGGGGCAGTACTCCTGGACGTCTCTTTGTGAGGGAACATTTGAAGAAGATTATCAATATATCTCCTGTAGCTTTGCCACGCTCGCTTTCAGTTACTGTGTCATCCATGAATGTCTCGACACTAACTTCGGTGCTACCGACAGCCTTTACACAAGACCAGTATTTCTTTGGGCTATGCAAGAGGTCTTTCGATAAGATTCTGTTAGGTATTCGTTGACGGTTTCACACATTCCTCTCTTGACAGCCAAACGCGTTTCATTCGAAATACTTGCGTCTATAACATTCGTTCATCATTATTGGGCTTCCGAACTATCTGTTCGAGATACTTTTCAGAGAAGGCACAAAGTACTTTTCTAGGATTTTCGGTTACATCCACGGGCGAATCTGGTGGTCGATGGAAAATTCCAATTATAAGTGTATGCTCAACCTTAATAATGAATCTGCCCAAACAATTTCGGATATAGCTTGAGTTTCTGTCTCGATTGATTTCAGTTTCTTGTCTTCTTCTTCTGAAAAGCATTTGACTTGGTACCAAAGCAACGTTTAGAAGCGAAAATACAAATGTATGGTGTATCAAACGAAATTTGTGACAGTGTTGAATATTTGTTGGCAGGGAGGATACACAATGTTATCTTGGATGGTGTTTTATCGAAGGAGGAAGTATGTTCCAAGGACTTGTGTTGGGGCCCTTCTTGTTTATATCGTACATTAATGACTTGGAATACTATAGTCATAGTAGCCTCAGGCTTTTAGTAGATGATCGAGTTTGTATAATGCACCACTGTCAGAAAAAAGAAGCAGAAATATCAGCTCAGATCGTGATACAACTTCAAGGTAGTCCAAAGATGGACAGCTTATTTTCTCACAAATGTAAAACTGTGTACTTCAAAAAACGCAAAGGGGTATATCTATGAGTGCAATATCACTGAGTCACTTCTGGAACCAGTCAACAAATACCTGGATGTAACACTTTATGTTGTTGTTGTTGTTGTGGTCTTCAGTGCTGAGACTGGTTTGATGCAGCTCTCCATGCTACTCTATCCTGTGCAAGCTTCTTCATCTCCCAGTACCTACTGCAGCCTACATCCTTCTGAATCTGCTTACTGTATTCATCTCTTGGTCTCCCTCTACGATTTTTACCCTCCACGCTGCCCTCCAATACTAAATTGGTGATCCCTCGATGTCTCAGAACATGTCCTACCATTCGATCCCTTCTTCTAGTCAAGTTGTGCCACAAGCTCCGCTTCTCCCCAATTCTATTCAATACCTCCTCATTAGGTATGTGATCTACCCATCTAATCTTCAGCGTTCTTCTGTAGCACCACATTTCGAAAGCTTCTGTTCTCTTCTTGTCTAAACTATTTATTGTCCACGTTTCACTTCCATACATGGCTACACTCCATAGAAATAGTTTCAGAAACGACTTCCTGACACTTAAATCTATACTCGATGTTAACAAATTTCTCTTCTTCAGAAACGCTTTCGTTGCCATTGCCAGTCTACATTTTATATCCTCTCTACTTCGACCATCATCAATTATTTTGCTCCCCAAATAGCAAAACTCCTTTACTACTTTAAGTGCCTCATTTCCTAATCTAATTCCCTCAGCATCACCCGACTTAATTCGACTACATTCCATACTTTATAGTGATAAGAATTGGAACGATCACACAGGCTCAGTCGTAGGTAAAGCAAGTGGCAGAGTTCGGTTCATTGGTGTAATAGTCACATATTTTATTTCTTAAGGGTGTTTTTTTTGTCGGAACACCTTATCTGCTATATTACTTAATTAAAATTTATGACTGAGACACCACTATCAGGATTTCGTTCCCCACTGACGACGAAAAGTACACAAATTCTCCAAAGTTATTGTTTTAGTTAAAAAAATTATTTTGAAAACATTTTTATAGAAAAATGTAAAAGTTGCCCTCTATTGACAACCTTTTTAACTATAATGCACGACAAATGTTGCAGCTGTTTCGATTCTTTACGCAAGCGTAGTCTTACCACGCGATTTCGGCTATACATATCGACAGAGGGAAATTAGAAGGCACCATCCCGTGACAATGCAATTTTACTATTGTGCACAGCAGCAGTTGGAGTTGTTTACATTCTTTAATTAACCGTTGCGCACTGCGCGAATAAACTGAATTACACCAGTGTTCGTCATCACAACTTGTAGCCCGAAAGGGAGTCATCCAACCAGAGGGTGTTCCACACCACCGGAATGTGTCGTAGGCTGCTGAAAAAGAAACGCCAGGCGAAGTGACGAGCAAAGGCAATTTCGACACCAGCGAGGTACAGAAGCACGGCGCAGTCGCAGACAAGACCGATCCAACGCTTTGAAAGACAACTGCTATTATAATATTAATTAGAAGTCTTAACGCTAATCAGAGATTAACGCAGTTAGGTGAGTACAATGTCACTGCTAAATTGTCTCTGATAAAACTGTGCTCATACCTGTATTAACGACAGACTTCCTGACTCTGCAATGCCATTCCAAATAGTAACAGGAATAATAATAATCTCACTAAAAGTACCCTTCGCTATCACCATTAATATCACAGTCAGATGCTTTAGATGGCAGGACCGTACTTACCAGTACGTGTCTTGTCTCTTGGACAAGTTGGTGATATTTATGTTTGTGCTAAGGATACATCAGCCAAAAAGTAAACGATGATCACATTATAACTGCTAACATGATTTTAAAAGAAGTTTGTGAAACAGAGAAATTTTAAAAAACAAAATTAATGTGACAAAGACAAAAATGGCTCTGAGCACTATGGGACTTAACAGCTGAGGTCATCAGTCCCCTAGGACTTAGAACTACTTAAACCTAACTAACCTAAGGACATCACACACATCCATGTCCGAGGCAGGATTCGAACCGGCGACCGTAGCGGTCGCGCGGTTCCAGACTGAAGCGCCTAGAACCGCTCGGCCACTGTGGCCGGCTGTGACAAAGACAATATCTGCTTTTTGTATCTTTACAGTTAACCGTATTGTATATAATGATATCGATTTCTTACGGTGAGAATAATATTTGTTACACTATTCAAAATATAATACCTTTCATTAATAAATTCTTGCATTTACTCATTTCTGAATTACTTGTAAGTAGGCTGTTTAGGTTTTTATGTTGATAACGCCACGTAGCGCTCTGTATGAAAATCACTGACTGTGCTGTGTGCAGTCTGTGGCGGGTTGGACTCATTGTTGGAATATTCGCTTGTGTAGTGTTGGGGAGTGGGATGTGAACAGCGCGTAGCGTTGGGCAGTTGGAGTTGAGCCGCCAGCAGTGGTGGATGTCGGGAGAGAGACATGCCAGAGTTTTGAGCGGACGATCTGGGCGTGTGTCCATCAGAAAAAGGAAATTTGAAACTTCCTGGCAGATTAAAACTGTGTGCCGGACCGAGACTCGAACTCGGGACCTTTGCCTTTCGCGGGCAAATGCTCTACTAACTGAGCTACCCAAGCACGACTCACGCCCCGTCCTCGCAGCTTTACTTCTGCCAGTACCTCGTCTCCTACCTTCCAAAATTAACAGAAACTCTCCTGCGAACCTTGCAGAACTAGCACTCCTGAAAGAAAGGATATTGCGGAGACATGACCTAGCCACAGCCTGAGGGATGTTTCCAGAATGAGATTTTCACTCTGCAGCGGAGTGTGCGCTGATATGAAACTTCCTGGCAGATTAAAACTGTGTGCCGGACCGAGACTCGAACTCGGGACCTTTGCCTTTCACGGGCAAGTGCTCTACCATTCTCATTCTGGAAAATGAAATTTGTTTAACTGGATGTCACAAAATTGTATATATATTATGACTATTGAACGCTATTGAGGTAAATACATTGTTTGTTCTCTATCAAAATCTTTCATTTGCTAACGATGCGTATCTGTAGTTAGTGCCTTCAGTAGTTAGAATCTTTTATTTAACTGGTAGTAGTTCGAGTAACGAAGATTTTTGTGAGGTAAGTGATTCATGAAAGGTATAGGTTATTGTTAGTCAGGGCCATTCTTTTTTAGGGATTATTGAAAGTCAGATTGCGTTGCGCTAAAAATATTGTGTGTCAGTTTAATGATGATTAGAATAAGTAAAGAGAGAAATGTCTGAGTACGTTCAGTTTTGCTCAGCTGTTTGAAAATCAAATAACGTAAGAGATTTTCCAGCACTATCATTTTTTAATTTTTCAAAGGGGACGTTTCATAGTGTGTTATCTATCAGCGGCTGATCAGTATAGTGTGCACATTATTCGCAGGGATCAACTAGTACTAGAGAAATTCAGTCGGTCTACAAAGGAGATTCCTAACAATACGCTTGTCCGACCCATCCTACAATATTTGTGAAGCGTTTGGGATCCTTACGAAATAGCTCTAATGGGAGATATTGAAATTATACAAAGAAGACCGGCACTGATTGTCACATGTTTATTTGACCCATGGGAGAGAGTGACGGAGATACTAAAGAAACTGAACGGTCACATGCTTGAAGATAGACTGAAACCATCCCGAGAAAGCTTGGTTACAAGATTTGTAGTACCAGCATTAAGTGGATAATCCAGGCATGCACTATAGCCCTGTGTACGGCTCCCGTAGGGATCGCCAGGACGAGACCAGAGTCATTTCAAAATGTTGAAATGTGTGTGAATTCCTACGGGACCAAAAGTGCTAAGGTCATCGGTCCCTACACTTACACACCACTAAAACTAACGTATACTAAGAACAACACACACAAAGTCTTTCCCGAGGGAGGCTCCGGCGCCGGCCGAGGTGGCCGAGCGGTTCAAGGCGCTAGAGTCTGGAACCCCGCGACCGCTACGGTCGCAGGTTCGAATCCTGTCTCGGGCATGGATGTGTGTGATGTCCTTAGGTTAGTTAGGTTTAAGTAGTTCTAAGTTCTAGGGGACTGATGACCTTAGAAGTTGAGTCCCACAGTGCTCAGAGCCACTTGAACCATGTGAGGCTGCCGGTGGGAGGGGCCGCGCAATCAGTGACATAGCGCCTCTAAACGCGCGGCAGAGTAATTTTAGCGCGTAAAGAGACGTCTAAGTAATCATTCTTCCCGCGGTCCATACGTGAATGGACGGGGAAGGAGACCGAATAACTGGGACTGTGGGAAGATCCCTGTTCCGTCCTCTTCACACTTGTTTTGAGAGTGTAATTGTAGATGGAAATGTAGACACGGAATAAAATGATGACATAGGACCAGATATAAATAAAGCAGGTGGCAGACTTGTTCCAACCAACAGGACACGCGTATGTCCGCCTCTCCTGTGACGTTCGTGTACCAAGTAACGTATTCAGATCACCTGATGATGACTTGCTAAGGTGTCGAAACCGCCGTGTTTGTGACCTGACGCTGAGGAGTACAGTAAAAGAATATTCCTTTAATCCTTTGATTACCAACGGGGCGTATGTATACCACGACAGGTTATGAGAGAACCAACTGGAATTTGTCGCACCTTACTGTTAAGTATGTATCCAACTGTGTAAAGGGAAGCCTACTAATGGTTCGCAGAATTCTTATAATTGTAGACTGCACCTGTAGGTTGTGTTGTCCTGCAGTCCCATTGCTAACCCTGCTCACTGTACTGTCAGAGGGAATTAGTTCGCAGATGCAGATAGGCAACCGAATTACCAGATTCGGAAAGCGGGCTGCCTTCGCTCCTTCCCGGACACACAGTGTCGACGACTTCCACCCACGAACTGACACTTGACATATCACAAACGAAGCCCACACTGAGCTCCTGTAGCGTGAGATACAAACGTGAAAGATGCTCTGTCCACTTAAGTGTGTCTGTTTTCAGAATGTTTTGTAGGTTTTGCACAGTAGTCTTCTGAAACCCTGCAGGTACTTACGAATAATTCTGTATGTCCTGGCTCCTCTCTCACCCCCCCCCCCCCCCCCCAATCTCCCTTGGAAAACGAAAAGGTGGGAAACATTCTTCTCACATCGTTACTTCTGACTAAGAAATTAATTACAGTAACCATTTTTTTAATGTTCATGAAATAAAATTGGTAGTCAAACCGTTACAATCCGGTCAACGTCTTCCCCTGAGGTAGTGAGTCCAGTTCTCATGAATTCAGAAGCCGTTATCTGTACGATCGAGTTGAAATGTTCAGTGACGCCACTCAACAAGTATCCCGCTTGTTAATAAGGGCTGCTGTCCTTCGCTACTGCGTGTGGCAGTTCGTCAAATACTGTCGCCGGCCGACCGTCGTTCTCGCGTCACCAAGCGCTGTGCTGCCACGTCTCGTCAGAGCTGACAGTACATAGTAAGACGCCCGCGAGTCCTGTTAGGGTGGTACCGACATCGGCGCAGCTGCAGGCGGCAGGCAGCAGGTGCGGGAATCAGGAGCGACAGCACAATGGGCGGGTCGCGGGACGGTTCGGCTCCTGTGTTCTAGCCTGACAGCAGGATATGGGCCCTCAGAGGGAAGGGCGCGGCGTCGTATTTCGGGCGCACTTCTCGTGACGCAATCGGCGCGCACGCGAACCCATCCGGAGGTCCCGTGCCGTGCAAACTGCTCCATGCCCGCCATCGCTCTGGAAGCTTCGCTGTTTCGCACACGCATTGTCTCACATATTGACGTGGGAATTTAAGGAGATGGGACGTGGATAAACTGACTAAACCAGAAGTTCTACAGAGTTTCAGAGAGAGCATAAAAGAACAATTGACAGGAATGGGGGAAAGAAATACAGTAGAAGAAGAATGGGTAGCGTTGAGGGATGAAGTAGTGAAGGCAGCAGAGGACCTAGTAGGTAAAAAGACGAGGGCTAGTAGAAATCCTTGGGTTACAGAAGAAATACTGAATTTAATTGATGAAAGGAGAAAATGTAAAAATGAAGTAAATGAAGCAGCCAAAAGGGAATACAAACGTCTCAAAAATGAGATCGACAGGAAGCGCAAAATGGCTAAGCACGGATGGCTAAAGGACAAATGTAAGGATTTAGAGGCTTACCTCACTAGGGGTAAGATAGATACTGCCTACAGGAAAATTAAAGAGACCTTTGGAGAAAAGAGAACCACTTGTATGAATATCAAGAGCTCAGATGGAAACCCAGTTCTAAGCAAAGAAGGGAAAGCAGAAAGGTGGAAGGAGTATATAGAGGGTCTGTACAAGGGCGATGTACTTGAGGACAATATTATGGAAATGGTAGAGGATGTAGATGAAGATGAAATGGGAGATATGATACTGCATGAAGAGTTTGACAGAGCACTGAAATACCTGAGTCGAAACAAGGCCCAGGGAGTAGACAACATTCCATTAGAACTACTGACGGCCTTGGGAGAGCCAGTCCTGACAAAACTCTACCATCTGGTGAGCAAGATGTATGAGACAGGCGAAATACCTTCAGATTTGAAGAAGAATATAATAATTCCAATCCCAAAGAAATCAGGTGCTGACAGATGTGAAAATTACCGAACTATCAGTTTAATAAGTCACAGCTGCAAAATACTAACGCGAATTCTTTACAGGCGAATGGCAGAAATGGTAGAAGCTGACATCGGGGAAGCTCAGTTTGGATTCCGTAGAAATATTGGAACACGTGAGGCAATACTGACCCTACGACTTACCTTAGAAGAAAGATGAAGGAAAGGCAAACCTTCGTTTCTAGCATTTGTAGACTTAGAGAAAGCTTTTAATAATTTTGACTGGAATACTCTTATTCAAATTCCGAAGGTGGCAGGGGTAAAATACAGGGAGCGAAAGGCTATTTACAATTTGTACAGAAACCAGATTGCAGTTATAAGAGTCGAGGGGCATGAAAGGGAAGCAGTGGTTGGGAAAGGAGTGATACAGGGTTGTAGCCTTTCCCCGATGTTTATTCAATCTGTATATTGAGCAAGCAGTAAAGGAAACAAAAGAAAAAAATTCAGAGTAGGAATTAAAATCTATGGAGAAGAAATAAAAACGTTGAGGTTTGCCGATGACATTGTAATTCTGTCAGAGACAGCAAAGGCCCTGGAAGAGCAGCTGAACGAAATGGACGGTGTCTTGAGAGGAGGATATAAGATGAACATCAACAAAAGCAAAATGAGTCTAATGGAATGTAGTCGAATTAAGTTGGATGATGCTGAGGGAATTAGATTAGGAAATGAGACACTTAAAGTAGTAAAGGAGTTTTGCTATTTGGGGAGCAAAATAACTGATGATGGTCGAAGTAGAGAAGATATAAAATGTAGACTGGCAATGGCAAGGAGAGCGTTTCTGAAGAAGAGAAATTTGTTAACATCGAGTATAGATTTAAGTATCAGGAAGTCGTTTCTGAAACTATTTGTATGGAGTGTAGCCGTGTATGGAAGTGAAACATGGACGATAAATAGTTTAGACAAGAAGAGAATAGAAGCTTTCGAAATGTGGTGCTACAGTAGAATGCTGAAGATTAGATGGGTAGATCACATAACGAATGAGGAGGTGTTGAATAGGGTTGGGGAGAAGAGATGTTTGTGGCACAACTTGACTAGAAGAAGAGATCGGTTGGTAGGACATGTTCTGAGGCATCAAGGGATCACCAATTTAGTATTGGAGGGGAGTGTGGAGAGTAAAAATCGTAGAGGGAGACCAAGAGATGAATACACCAAGCAGATTCAGAAGGATGTAGGTTGCAGTAGGTACTGGGAGATGAAGAAGCTTGCACAGGATAGACTAGCGTGGAGAGCTGCATCAAACCAGTCTCAGGGCTGAAGATCATAACAACAACAACAACATTCACATGTACCCCACTCTGCGGTTTGTGGTGAAGGGTACACTAGGGTCACCAATACTCCCGTATATCCGGGGATCTCCCACATTACAGCCGTATTTGTTTAAATTCTCTCGTCTCCCTTGCAAACGCCCATTTCCGAGACACCAACGTGAGTGCATTATAAAGCTCCTCAAACCACTGTAAGACGGTTCTGGTTCCGAAACGAGGACAGTTTGACTGCTGAAAGATGACATGAAGCATTGAGGGATGCAAGATCTTCGCAGCTGTCAGCGTGTCTGTGATTACTACACACAACTTGACATGTCTCCCATAGCACAATACTGATCCCACCAGCCTGTCGCACGTTTCGAGCCGCCGATCACCTCGATGGCGGCATTTGTGGAGACGACCATCGACCTATTGTACCAAAAATGTTATTCACCCGAAGAGCCGACAACTTTCCATTGATCAGCTGTCGAATCCCGATGACGTCGAGCCTGCTGCAATCGTAATTAACGAAGCCGCTGAGTCAACACGTTAACATGTACGTGTGGTCTGTTGCGGAGCCCCATGTCCAATAATGTACGATGTACAGTGTGCTCCGAAACACTTGTGCGTGAATCAGCATTGTGGCCTTGTAACCTCCCTCTTAGTAATCGGCCTATCCTGCTTGCGATATAAAATATGACCGTGAATCGCGTGTATGCCTAATGAATTTTTTCTAATTGTATAAAGCTATCTTTCCCGAAGAAGTGGTACCGATATGTAGGAGGAAAGTATACAACCGACCCTTCTGATGGAAAGTCTCCTAAAATTAAAAGTAATTAAATCGAACAGGGCTATAATTTGGAAAATAAAAGTTATTTTGTGCATTCACTCACGAACAACACTGGACAGAAAAGGGATACCACTGATCATGAATCCAAAAGTTACACTAATGAACGAAAAGGAAGTAATTAACGGTCGCCAGCCCACTTGGACAATTTGCATCCAAAATCCTGTACAAGATGATGGGAAAGAAAACCATGCATTATTAAACACCGAGGTGACAACTGAAGGTTGCCACATATTTTGACACTACTTTTAAGTGAGTATGTAATGACAAAGAAAACTCAGAAGTCACTCTTACGTTATGATTGGCATTAAATTTTGAAAAACGCAATCGAGTAATGATTTGAAAATACGCAATTAAACTGTATGTTAGTACTGAACTTTCAGTGACCTCAGCATAACGTCATCAAAGAAATTTAGAAATAAAGCAAGCACTTTTTTTACTTTCCCATACTTATTTTGCAAATCGGATTATTGTGTGAACAACTGAGCCTTTTTTACTGACTTGAACAGAATTAAATACTAGAATATGTACCAAACCAAACAGCCATGTGCTCCAGGCTACATGGAAAATAAATAAAACTTCCGCGCTCTTAATTTGTGCATTACTTTGAAACGTCTCCTTTGAACAATTATACATGACTGTGCTTAAACTGACACACAATTTTTTTTTTTTTTTTTTTTTTTTTTTTTTTTTTTTTTTTTTTTTTTTTTTTTTTTAGCGCAACGCAATCTGACTTTCAGAAATCCCTACAGAAGAATGGTCCTTACTAACATTAACCTGTACCTTTCACAAATCACTTACCTCACAAAAATCTTCGTTACTCAAGCTACTGCAATACAACGAGCGCCACTACTGCCAGCTAAATGAAAGATTCAAACTACGGAAGGCACTAACTACTGATAGGCATAGTTAGCAAATGAAAGATTTTAATAGAGAACAAACAATGTATTTACCTTAATAGTCATCAAAAGTCATAATATATACAGCAGTTCATGACATCCGTTTTTTACAAATTTCAAAACTCCGCCATTTCTCTCCCCACATCCACCACTGCTGGCGGCTCACCTCCAACTGCGCAACGCTACGCGCTGTTCGCATCCAGCTGCCGCTGCCCAACACTGCAATGGCAGACAACAATGAAAACTAGCCACAGACTGCACACAGCACAGCCAGTGATTTTCATACAGAGAGCGTTATGTGGCGGCGGCGTTACCAATATAAGAACCTAAACAGCCTACTTACAACTTTAGATTTAGATTTTTTCCAATGATTGATTCTCAAACTTGAAAAATGAAATTACTTTTCTTTAGTCATATACTGAAGCCTCTGTTGTACAACAGTTAATTGAAAATAGACTGAGGCTAAAATTCTTAAAAGAGAGTTTATTCATTAATAAACTGGTTGTAACTATTCAATTTGATTCTTACGACACTCAGCATATTTGAAAAAAAGGGACAAGGATCCTGCTTGGTAACAATGTCTGGGGCCAATGAGGACACAATCGCCCTGAGGTTAACCGATTATTATTTAAATAAGTCTTATCAATCAAATCACATTCAGTTGTGCTGCTGGGTTAGCCGTTAATACTCTACCAATGAACAGTCTTACTTCAATGCTGTGCATACGACGAAACACGGAGCCGACGATGAAACTGTGTTGCTGGAACTCCTGCTGTTGCTGAATATGATATCATATTGTGGACCCACGGCTAATTACAGGGACGGGCAATTGTAATTAATACAGCCTCTTCCGCCCGTCCATTGTCCGTACTCCTGCTCTAGACATCAGGCCGGCGCGCGTACATGATGCCGCCGAAAAAAGTACTCTCTACTGCGAGAGCGTTAACACGACACTTCCGCACACTACAAGCGCTGGAACCCGTCTCTCGCTCTCTCCACGCGCTCTGCGCAACAACTCCCTACCCAAAGATTTTACAACGCAGGAGCACCGCTATTATCGTTGCTAGTTGATACTTGGCTTTTTCCCAGAGCTTATAAGTTTCATGTCAACAGATTTCTACCTAAATGTACACATACAGTGAAGCAATGTCCTTACTTATTAAAAGAAAGCATTTACACTACAAATATTTACATACAATTTAAAAAAAAAGGTTATACAGGGTGTTACAAAAAGGTACGGCCAAACTTTCAGGAAACATTCCTCACACACAAACAAAGAAAATATGTTATGTGGACATGTGTCCGGAAACGCTTACTTTCCATGTTAGAGCTCATTTTATTACTTCTCTTCAAATCACATTAATCATGGAATGGAAGCACACAGCAACAGAACGTACCAGCGTGACTTCAAACACTTTGTTACAGGAAATGTTCAAAATGTCCTCCGTTAGTGAGGATACATGCATCCATCCTCCGTCGCATGGAATCCCTGATGCGCTGATGCAGCCCTGGAGAATGGCGTATTGTATAACAGCCGTCCACAATACGAGCACGAATAGTCTCTACATTTGGTACGGGGGTTGCGTAGACAGGAGCTTTCAAATGCCCCCATAAATGAAAGTCAAGAGGGTTGAGGTCAGGAGAGCGTGGAGGCCATGGAATTGGTCCGCCTCTACCAATCCATCGGTCACCGAATCTGTTGTTGAGAAGCGTACGAACACTTCGACTGAAATATGCTGGAGCTCCATCGTGCATGAACCACATGTTGTGTCGTACTTGTAAAGGCACATGTTCTAGCAGC
This sequence comes from Schistocerca americana, assembly GCF_021461395.2. Taxonomy (NCBI): domain Eukaryota; kingdom Metazoa; phylum Arthropoda; class Insecta; order Orthoptera; family Acrididae; genus Schistocerca; species Schistocerca americana. Next base: position 129,060,958 of record NC_060123.1, on the reverse strand, counting down.
ACAGGTAGTGTATCCTGTATGAAATCATGATAACGTGCTCCATTGAGCGTAGGTGGAAGAACATGGGGCCGAATCAAGATATCAGCAACAATGCCTGCCCAAACGTTCACAGAAAATCTGTGTTGATGAAGTGATTGCACAATTCCGTGCGGATTCTCGTCAACCCACACATGTTCATTGTGAAAATTTACAATTTAATCACGTTGGAATGAACCCTCATCCGTAAAGAGAACATTTGCACTGAAATGAGGATTGACACATTGTTGGATGAACCATTCGCAGAAGTGTACCCGTGGAGGCCAATCAGCTGCTGATAGTGTCTGCACACGCTGTACATGGTACGGAAACAACTGGTTCTCCCGTAGCATTCTCCATACAGTGACGTGGTCAGCGTTACCTTGTACAGCAGCAACTTCTCTGACGCTGACATTAGGGTTATCGTCAACTGCACGAAGAATTGCCTCGTCCATTGCAGGTGTCCTCGTCGTTCTAGGTCTTCCCCAGTCGCGAGTCATAGGCTGGAATTTTCCGTGCTCCCTAAGACGGCGATCAATTGCTTCGAATGTCTTCCTGTCGGGACACCTTCGTTCTGGAAATCTGTCTCGATACAAACGTACCGCGCCACGGCTATTGCCCCGTGCTAATCCATACATCAAATGGGCATCTGCCAACTCCGAATTTGTAAACATTGCACTGACAGCAAAACCACGTTCGTGATGAACACTAACCTGTTGATGCTACGTATTGATGTGCTTGATGCTAGTACTGTAGAGCAATGAGTCGCATGTCAACACAAGCACCGAAGTCAACATTACCTTCCTTCAATTGGGCCAACTGGCGGTGAATAGAGGAAGTACAGTACATACTGACGAAACTAAAATGAGCTCTAACATGGAAATTAAGCGTTTCCGGACACATGTCCACATAACATCTTTTCTTTATTTGTGTGTGAGGAATGTTTCCTTTTTGTAACACCCTGTATAAAGACACAGAAATGTCACATCCTCAGGTAACAAAATAAGGAAAAAGTTTATAGTACAATTGATGGAAATAGGAGGATATGCATTTCCGGCGTTACAGGCGGTTATCGGTTGAAATAAGCGCTTTTCGGTTATATCGTTTTTTTTCTACGTCAGTTTAACTTTATTTCTAAAATCAGTCAAAATAACCGGTTTCTGAAATAACTGAGTTTCGATTTTTGTTCCTATTGTCTCCTGTGATAAACGCAGAAATCGAACAAGGACTGAATAATTTTGACTCACTTAGTTTCAAGATACATAGAATCAAAATATTAAATTAAATAGGCAAATACAATAAGTGGCTGAATACTACAAATAATCACGACTATTATTCAACTGATTCTAATTTGAAACTTTGCTCAAAAATAATAATGTAAATGGGGATCATACCACTATTTGGGCATTACGAATAATCAGTGCTGAAGGGAGAAAACTGAGGTCTGCTTTCAAAAGCTACAGACAGCTTAAGACATTTTATGCAGACACAGATAGCAGATCAGCTCCTTGCTATTTTTATTGTATACTATGAATGAATTGTTCTTAAGTTATTAATTTATTATTGTTACCATAATTTCGTTCCTGTTTTACCATTTCACAGAGATGGTAGACAGATCTTTAATTCCTTTAAAGCAAATTAAGCGTTGTACTTCATTGCTACATCACTTCGTAAAAGTGTTTCCAGACTAGGGTTGGTGCCATTCAGCAACACGGCGAGGACAGCGAGAAAGTACCGTATAGAGCAGATGGGACCACGTCTGGGCTAAGCCACGACACACGGCAGCAGGGAAATCCTTGTCTCAGCTGTGCTGTACCAAGCCGTAGCCCAAGCGTGGTTATTAAAGTAGCACCGATTGTTTTCCCCATTTCTTGTAATAACGAAATATTTCAAACCAGTTCAAATTTTGCAGATAAAAATTACTCTTTTTTTTAAAAAAACTCATTTGAAAACTAAAAAGTTTGGTATGGCTGCTATACCTAACTGATATTCTTTCACTCGTTTATTAGTGAAAATTATGAATTCTGAAGGTGGCACGGGTAAAATACAGGGAGCGAAAGGCTATTTACAATTTGTACAGAAACCAGATGGCAGTTAAAAGAGTCGGGGGGCATGAAAGGGAAGCAGTGGTTGGGAAGGGGGTGAGACGGGGCTGTAGCCGATCTCCGTGTTGTTCAGTCTGTATATTGAGCAAGCAGTAAAGGAAATAAAAGAAAAATTGGAGTAGAAATTAAAATCCATGGAGAAGAAATAAAACGTTTTTGAGGTACGCCGTCGACATCGTAATTCTGTCAGAGACAGCAAAGGACCTGGAAGAGCAGCTGAACGGAATAGACAGTGTCTTGAAAGGAGGATATAAAACGAACATCAATAGAAGCAAAACGAGGATAGTGGAATGTAGTCGAATTAAACCAGGTGATACTGAGGGAATTAGATTATGAAACGAGACACTTAAAGTAGTAGATGAGTTTTGCTTTTGGGGAAGCAAAATAACTGATGACTGTCGAAGTAGGGAGGATATAAAATGTAGACTGGCAAAACGTTTCTGAAGAAAAGAAATTTGTTAACATCGAGTATAGATTTAAGTGTCAGGAAGTCTTTTCTGAAAGTATGTGCGTGAAGTGCAGCCTTGTATGGATGTGAAACGTGGACGATAAACAGTTTGGAATAGAAGAGAACTGAAACTTTTGAAATGTGGTGCTACAGAAGAATGCTGAGTATTAGATGGATAGATCACGTAACCAATGAGGAGGTGCTGAACAGAATTGGGGATAGGAAGAATTTATGTCGCAACCTGACTAAAAGAAGGGGTCGGTTGATAGGACACGTTCTGAGACACCAAGGGATCACCATGTTGGTACTGGAGAGAAGCGCGGACGGTAAAATTCGTAGAGAGGGACCAAGGGATGAATACACTAAGCAGATTCAGAAGGACGCAGGTTGTAGTAGTTACTCGGAGATGAAGAGGCTTACACAGGAGTGAGTAGCACGGAGAGCTGCATCAAACAAGTCTCTGGACCGAAGACCGCAACAGCGACATTAGTGAAAAATAAAAACAAACACCTGTTATAAACGATAGTAATCAGATAGCGAAAATACTGGTTAGTCGGAACTAAAATACCGATATCGATTTTAGCCAGTCGGTTGTTCCCATACCTACCTCCATATAACAAGTACTCAACAAGGCTATTATTCATCGACAATACCTTTACTCGAGGGACAATGTTCTGAACAGCAGTGTACAGCATATGGTGAGAAACTGCGGTGGGGCGTTGTCTTTTGACATCCATAATGAGGTCGGACGATCGCGGTAGACTTGTGACTTCAGATAATCCCACAACCAATGATCAAATGGACCAAGCGGGCCAAGCTTGACGGACGTTGCGGCTCAGCGCGATCCGCGCAAGAGACCAATCGCCCGTGTAGCAAAATGGGGTGGTGCGTCATCCTGCATAAAGGTTGTACATTCCAGCTGGCGTTTATCAGCCAGGCCAGGGGTGACCTGACACCCTCTCTTACTACTCACTACTGCTCATTTTATACACGATTCTCATGTGGCGTTACTGACGTGTTGCTGTTCAGCGACACCCGTTGGCCAGTTTTTGCACTCGTCTTTTTGGTTTCAATAAAACCCCATGTCATTTCAGACACATGCGTCTGTCTGCGTTTTTCCGCAAATTAGTGCATTTTCAAGTGTTAAAGGACTTTTGGGTTTACAGGGGGCCGTGGTGGCCAAGCGGTTAAAGGTGCTACAGTCTGGAACCGCGCGGCCGCTACGGTCGCAGGTTCGAATACTGCCTCGGGCATGGATGTGTGTGATGTCCTTAGGTTAGTTAGGTTTAAGTAGTTCTAAGTTCTAGGGGACTAATGACCTCAGAAGTTGAGTCCCATAGTGCTCAGAGCCATTTGAACCATTTTTGGTTTACAGGGGGAGCCCTCTAGTGGCTATTTCTGCTAGTTAATGTGCCTGGTGAGGCATAAAGGACGGACGTTTAAAAAAAAGTTGCTTCAAAAATTTTTATTTACACAATAATACTCAAATGATGTTGCCATTTTACAAAACAACGTCTACCAGGTGACGGTCCTTTTCAGCGATGCACTTTTCAAACTGCTTTCTGAAGTCGGCTTCCACTCTCTCCAACATTGCTCTGTCAATTTGCACGACTTCCACACGAACTGCTTCCTTCAATTCTTCGGCGGCTGCGGTGGCCGAGCGGTTCTAGGCGCTTCAGTCCGGAACCGCGCTGCTGCTATAGTCGCAGGTTCGAATCCTACCTCGGGCATGGATGTGTGTGATGGCCTTAGGTTAGTTAGGTTTAAGTAATTCTACGTCCTAGGGGACTGATGACCTCAGATATTAAGTCTCATGGTGCTCAGAGCCATTTGAACCATTTGAACCCTCAATTCTTCAAGTGTATGTGGTTTATGCTCGTATACACGTCACTTCAGGTCACCCACACAAAGAAGTCGAACATGGACAGGACCAGGAACGAAGAGGCCAACTAATGTCAGCAAACTCGGAAATGACGCAACCATGAAAAAAAGTCCAAATGGCTTCCATCGACATTTTTGCTGTATCAGCTGTGGCCGCGTCCTGCTGAAACGAAACTTGCTGGGTAGGAATACGTCTTCTTCTTAGTTCAGGAAAACTCCGTGACCATCTGTCTATAACAGTCTGAGGTTACAGTTACTATGTTCCCATTATCATCTTGGAAAAAGTATGGTCCAGTAACATCTTTACCGGTTGCAGCGCACCAAACAGTCACCTTGGGACTATGGAATGGTCTCTCATGCATTAGTTTTGGATTTTCACTGGCCCAATAACGACAGTTCTGCTGATTTACCGTGCATTTAAATGAAAGTGGGCTTCATCACTCATAAATGAGATAATGTTGTCATTTTGCTCGAGTACGGCCTCATTTATCGAGCAAAATTTAGCCGCTGTACATAATCTCTAGGGTTCAACTGTTGCACCATGGCCATTTTATAAGGATGAAATCCTAGATCGATATGCAAAATACGCCTTACTGAACAATTATTGAGGCGCAGTTCAGCAGAATGTCTCCTAGAAGATCGACCAGGACTACAGAGTATGGCTTGCTGAACTCTTTCAACCTTTTTCTGCACTGCATACTGAGCAAAGAGCCCCTGGTGGTTTTCTGTTCATCACTGTTCCTCGTACACGAAATGATTCAGCCCAACGTAAAATGGTGATACGAGTGGGAACGCTATCATGTATCGCAAGATTGAAATGACGACGAAACTCACGTTGAACTGCAACGAAAGATTCATTACTATGCACAAAACTACCATTAGCAAACACACGATGTTGCAGAATCCACTGGTCCATGACCTCAACTAAACAAAATCGCAGGAGCTTCCAAACACGTGACCACATTAGTCCCCCACTCCTACTACCTGAGCCTGAATACTATCTGTTCTAAAAACATTCATCCTTTCTGCTTCACCTTGTATAACTTGCCTCGTTCCACATTTCTGAAGGCTATTTATCAAGATGAGATGTGTGGACGAATTACTTAATCGCGTCGAACGCAGGTGGGGCAGTGTAGCAGAGGCCGTGGAATGCACTCCTTGTGATGTGATGTCCTGGGCTTTCCGGGCGGTGTATTGGCTTTTACACTTAGCACAAATGGGTGGTGGGCCGCCCACAGAATCTAATTTGGGCGGTGGGCGCTAACTGCGCGCCTAATTGCCTCGACTACCTGCAAACTGTATTGTAGCTGCCGGCCGGCCGGAATTTGCAGTCGCGTCGCTGGCGAGCGCAAGTTTAGATCGCTCCGCACCTCCGCCGCTAACTCGTTTTAGGAAGGTCCATTATAGGTCACTTACAACAACAGCGCGTGACCAGAGGGCTGCAGAGACTCCACTTATCGCGCTCTTGTAACCTGATACAGTGCACTGTAGTAGTAATATGGTATTCTGCCTTACGGCAGGTCTTGCCATGGTTTAAGCCTCTTCCACTTTTGTCTGTCCATAGCCAGTCAATTCATTTCTGAATATTTGTCTCCTTTGATATTGTCCACCATTTGATATCTTCTTTTTCCTCTTCCCCACTTTCCCTCAACCATTCATTCTCTTCCTTCCTTCAATAAACAGTCCCTCCGCAAACAATATCCAATCCAGTTCCGTTTTCTTTTTCTGATGACTTTCAGCATGTTTCTTTCTTCTCCAACTCTTCTTAATACTTCCTCATTCCTTACTCGGTCTTCTCGTCTCACATTTTACGTTCTTCTCCATATCCACACCTCTAGTGCCTCCAATCTTCTTTCATCTTCCTTCTCCAGTTCCAGGTCTCTGCACCATACAGTGCAACGCTCCAGATGTAACATTTGGCAAGTCTTTTCATCAGATCTTTGTTTAGTGGTCCACAAAGTAATTTCTGTTTCCTCTTGAATCCTTCTTTTGCCATCCTAATTCTTTTCCTAATTTCTGTTGAGCAATACATATGACGGCTCGTGAGACCGAGTGCTTCTAGGCGCTTCAGTCTGGAACTGTGCGACCGCTACGGTCGCAGGTTCGAATCCTGCCTCAGGCATGGCTGTGTGTGATGTTCTTAGGTTAGTTAGGTTTAAGTAGTTCTAAGTTCTAGGGGACTTGTGACCTCCGATGTCAAGTCCCATAGTACTCAGAGCCATTTGAACCAATACATATCATGCATTATTGCGCTTCCCAAGTAATTGAAGTCTTTGACTTGCTCTATTTCCTCTCCCCCTATTTTCATATGGTATTTTCTCACCTTTCCTCAAATGACCATGCTTTTCGTTTTCTTCTTGTTAATCTTCATTCCATATTCTTCTAATTTTGTGTTTAGATCATCTAACATGTGTTCCATCTCTCTTGCACTCTCTGTCATCACAACGGTGTCGTCTGCAAATCTTATACACTCCACTCTCCGACCCCCTATACAAACTCATCTCCTTCCATCAGAACTTTCATTAATAATTCCTCCAGATAGATACTGAACAGAGTTGGTGATAAACAACATCCTTGTCTTATGCCTCTTCCCAGTTCAACTTCTTCACTCATCACACCTCCTGTTCTTACTCTTGCTCTCTGGTTCAAATACAAATTTCTAATTAGCCATCTATGCCTCCATTCAACTCGATGTTTCCTTAGGATTTCCATCAGTTTGTCCCACCTGACACAGTCAAAAAAAGGGAAAAAAAGCCTCACTCAAATAGCTTGCATAGTTCGTCTTCTTTTGACTTGAAATCTCTTTCTCAACGTAGAGTATCACTGTGCTAGTGGCCGAGAGTGATGTGCTAAAATTAAAACAGCATGCAATGAATAAAATTAATGAGAAAAGTATTACGTAAAATGAAGGTGGAGGGGGGAGAAAGGAAGTACTGATTTTAGCTGCACCGGGAATTTACGCGGAATGAGCGGCAACGAATGAAAATTGTATACTAGGCCAGGATTCGAATGCGGGATCTCTCACTTACAGGCAGCTGCGTGAACCACTCCGCCACCTGGACACGGTGTTAATCGCAGTTGCGTGTACCACCTGGGCAGGCCCCCCGATCTCCCCACATTCCCACCTAGCGCCACGTGCTCCCAGTTCCCGTCCTTGTCACCCATGCTCGCTACATTCAGAATCCTGCAGGAAGTCGAACTTAATTGTGCATCCGCGCTGAAGGTGCCCATCGAGGCCTATAGGTGGCGCCAGGTGGGACTGTGGATCGGTCGAGATGCGTGCCAAAATAGTCCGCGCAGTCGCGATGAACACTACGTCTGGATGGCGCTAAGGTTAGTGCAACTGCCTCGTAAGCAACGGATTCCGGCTTAGAATCCTGGTCCAGCGCACATTTCTACTCGTCGCCGCTGATTCCGCATAAAATCCGATGCAGCTGATATCACTAGTTTCTTTCCTTTCTCCCCATCTACCTTTAATTTACATAATATCTACCATTTCTGAGGGTTCTGTGAGATGTCTGCTATTTCGTACATTTGCGACAGAAGAGACACCACGCGTTCATATAAATGGAAAAGCGTTACCCTGAGGAAACATTATTCGTGGATCAACCGCATAGCAGTACATAATTAATGAAAGGAGACCATCGGACTAAAATATGAAATAGGATTCTAAATCAAATTAATTTTATTACAAAACTACTGGTGTTTGAATACATGATTATAATGTTTGGTTACAAGATGTAAGTGAAGTTCAGAAACGCCGAGAACGCAGAATGAAGAATTGCTTAACATGAGAAAATCGAACGTCAGGGCAAACATCGCAAGTTAATGGGAACATGTGAGGTCCTCATCTAATAAATGAGCTGTGAAATACAGACTCACGGCGCTTAGTCGCTGACTGCGTGATAACGCCAAAGGAATGATTAGCCAAACCATGACTAATACTTCAAAGCTTGGAGTGTGAATGAACCCACCAGCTTTCCATGAAATTTGCAAGGTTCACAACAATTACTTGCTCCTGTCGTTGCACCTACAAATTGACGTGACTACGTGATCTCATTGCCATAAGAACTCCTGTCCCGTCGAGACGGTGCGTTTGTTCTGACGCGGAGTACAAGGAAAGAGAAAACAGAGGCTCTGAGCAATCATTATAGCATCATTAACTTCAGTACAACGGCTCCCTGATGGGTTCCAGCTGCAAGTTCTTGACAAAGTCGGGATAAGTCAAACAGTTCAACTGTTCACAATGAAATAAAAACATAAATACTGAGGCCACTCCTAAAGTATTACTTTCGTAAAGATAGTTGCGACTACACTCTGTCGATACTATAGTTCAATTCTTTTATCTTGGCGGCTCGCGCATGCCCGCCCAGACGCGGGAGATTGCTGCGTTGCCAGTTGCACACGACGCACGCGCCAAGAGAAACAGCGACATAGTATAGCATAGTTCGCAAGCTTAGGGTTAGGGGGGAGCGCGCAGTACATGAAGTAGAGCCACCACGGCCGCATTAACCCTTTCGCTGCTACAAAGACGTGCCCCCTGCATTCCGCGCTGTGCGCGATTTTGTCACTGCACTGCTCGCCTGTGCAGACACATGGTGTTCCGACTGCTTTGACACTCTTTATCATTTGATTCCACAAAAACTAATTGCCCCAAAATTTAGATTTTTACACATCTTCTTGACTGATACCTTCCCCCCATAAATGACTTAATTTTGTTTCGATGTTCAACGCAGTTATTATGCAGCATTAAATATAGTAAACCATTGCACGAAATTTTGAAGAGTTTGCAGAGGTAAAAGTCCATAGAGTATACTTTCCGTATGGTCGATTTTAGTTTAGTTTAGTTGCCAAAATGTTGAGAATGAAATGTGGACAAGATACCTAAATGTCATATAAAATTTACTGTATACCAATATCTCATTTAATTTAAGTGCCACATAGGTGTCGTATGTAATAATGAGAAATATTCCATCCTTCGCGACTGTAACAAAAGTTTTATTTACACCGGTATCAGTCAAGAAGACGTGAAAAAATCAAATTTTTTGGCCAAATAATTTTTGTGAAATAGAATGATAAGTGTGTCAAAGCAGTGGGAACACCATGTGTTTGCACAGGCGAGCAGTGATGACAAAATCGCGCACAGCGCGGAATGCGGGGAGCACGTGTCTGCAGCAGGGAAAGGGTTAATGAAGGACAAAGCACTAGAAATTTCAAAAAATTCCATTCAAACGAATAAAATTCGTAAAGTACGTCACTTCAATATTGTATTTAAACAAAGAAAATATTTAGCACCGAACAAGGATTGAACCCGTAACATTTCGTATAGAAGCCAAACACCTTCACCGTTACGCCAACGAAGGTCGTCTGGCTGCTTGACTCCTTGAGAACTATAACACGTGACGCAAAATACTGACAAACACTGTATGATTATGCATATTCACGCTTCGTCGAAGTACAATAGGAAATAAACAATTACCGCTGTTCTTTATTGCGAAAAAGTGGCTCGTGAGGTTGCTACAAACACCTTTCCTTGCTGTCGCCTGAATTAGGAGTCTTATTGCTTGTTTGGTTTAATTAATTAATAGAATATGAAGCAATTGGTATAAAGAATGCTTTTTCCAAACTTTCTATAAAAGAAAGCCTGCTATCAAGACATTGCTTTTGTTCTATTACTTTATTTATGACTGAACGTTTCTAAAACTGAAGATACTCGTCCATGCTCTGCACTGCAGTCGAGGTCTGGCAACGTCGTTCTCTGTTCATTGGCTGACTGTGTTTTGTGACGTCAGATGCGCAGAACGAACCTAAACTCGGCCGCCAACATAAATGACGCGCACTCTAGACCAATCTAGACTGGAACTACACAACAACTTAGCAAGAACTCGTCTATCGTCTGGAGCCGCGCGACCGCTACAGTCGCAGGTTCGAACCCTGCCTTGGGCATGGATGTGTGTGATGTCCTTAGGTTAATTAGGTTTAAGTAGTTCTAGAGGACCGATGACCACCGAAGTTAAGTCCCATAGTGCTCAGAGCCATTTGAACCATTTTGAACTCGTCTATCACTCCGTAAGAAGTGGGCACAAATGCAGTCGGGAGGTCACTTCATCCTCGTGACCCGCTCAAGGGGCGTGGCATTCGTGCGACTAGTGGATGGGTGGTTGGGTGGTTGTGCGGCGCCGGTCGCTGTCACCGCCGCTTTCGGACGACCGCGGAATTCCCAGTGCCAACCTCTGAACATGAACGATTGCCCTCCTGCGTTGTATCGACTGGACTGATACCTCACAAATAATCTCTGAATTTCGTCACCTGATGATCAGAAGACTGCAAGTGCCATAATCTGCTGCCAATTGCTGTTGGCGGAGAAGCGGTCCTTCCATACTGCGCACCGCCATCTGCCAAGGAAGAAGTGAGTCCTGCTCGCTCTCCGGACTGTTTCGTGTCTGAGCCTACACAACTTTCTGCACGCCAAGAAAACAAACTAACAAATTTTCATGTTTGCAGCAGTTTTGCAGTGTTAACCCATAGAAGGACGCAGCTTTAACAATTCTAATAAAGCTTTCTTTAAGTGGTTATCTACAATCGATAAATATTCGGAAAAAAATCATGCTGGCTACCATCTTAACACGAGATCGTGCAAGATAAAAGACAAGAATAGTGCAAGTATATAATTTCTTGCAATCTTACAACATGGAAGTAGGTGAAAAAATTGAAAGGTCGTAATAATTACATAACGTCGACTGGCCAAAAATACATCTCTATCAAATACGGCAATGTCAAGTATAAAACGTGATGATCACTATAGCTGTTTCAGTGAATTTCCACTGTGGCAGATTTACAAAATGGTTCAAATGGCTCTGAGCACTATGGGACTTAACTTCTGAGGTCATCAGTCCCCTATAACTTAGAACTACTTAAATCTAACTAGCCTAAGGACATCACACACATCCATGCCCGAGGCAGGATTCGAACCTGCGACCGTAGCAGCAGCGCGGTTCCGGACTAAAGCGCCTAGAGCCGTTCGGCCACAACGGCCGGCTGCATAGTAATGAACTAAATTTATGGAAATGTGAACTCATTCTCCCCATATAAACTACTTAGAGAATTTCAGGTAAAACACAGACTCTCAGTCTAATATTCGGGCATAATAATTACGTATCAGTCTTTCCGGATTGTAGAAACAGCCATTTTCAATATACGACCAACTCTAAACTAACACCCAAATTGTTCTTTGTGAGAAGCTAAGAACTAAGAACTAGAAGATCCACGCTTGTGGACCATGGCTCTATAAGCGGAAAAATCCGCGTATTTGTGGAAAAATAATAATGAACGAAGGTCCACATTTGTGGACGGAGAGAAGGAAGAGGTCAAGTAAAATATGAAAACGGCCGCTACCTGTGACTTATGCCCCGTAGTACACCGATGAGAACGCAACATAGCGAGCAGTCCACCGCAGTTTAGGAAGCAACTGGGAGAGCTGTGTCGATCCACACAGAACGCATCCGCCTCCACACCACCGATTTGCCCTCTAGGCGTCCATTACCAACAACGGTACAAACTCCTCAGAAGCATGATGAACAAAAAAATATGGGCGGGGAAATACATGGAATGGTACCCGGATTGCTGGCGCAAGAACTTATTCAGCGACGAGTGCTGAGTTTATCTAATGCGTGGTGGTCATCATAGTAAAGTGTGGAGGTGGCAACGCAGCTATGAACGTCCCAGGCATTTAGCCTCACGGGCCAGCACAGGGCTGGGGCAGTCGTGTTTTGGACCAGCACTGAATGTCACACAGCTAATCTCGATTTAAAGATATGCACTTGTGAACAAACTGACTTTAATTTGGTTACTCTGTATTTTTTTTTTCGCAGTAAACTATCTTTTAATCTTTACTGTTTTGTTTCAGAAGGCTTATTCATCCGGCCCGTGCTCCTCTTGAATCCAAGCCGAACCGCGTTAACAGACACGCATGCGTAGCAAAATGTTTTTAGAGCAAATGCGAGTGGGAACGTCCTGGTCACGTCTTGTGGCAGAATGATGTTAGTGGGAAGTAACTGGATGCGTCCGAGCAGAGCTTGGCTGTCGGCGTCCTACGCTCCTGCCATTCTATGGGGGACCGTTCATGAGCTTTACCTGTGTCCAAACTGAAAATCAGTGACGACGTTTCTAAAAGTGAAACAGGAGAAAAGCATCAACCCAAACATCATTCTGGTTGGCGCAAGAAATTAACTGAGTAGGAACACTGAACAGTAAACCCCACAGTCCCGAGCCATGCAGTTTGCTCTAAAACAATTCATAAGCTAGAATTTGGTACCTTGAGGTTTTATACGAGCTCATAACACGAAAAAACTTGTTTTTCTACAACAGTAACAAGAATGTGGTAAATGGATCACATTCTAGAAAGATAATAGCAAGTTTGAACATAAACTAAACTGCAGACTATTTGTCAGTCTCAAAAGCTGCGTGCATAATTATCACAACAGTACTTCCTTAAGCACTTAGTAAACAATGAGAAGCGTAAAAAAGTGGAAATAACAAGATCAAATCTACTTAGAAAACTTGTATCTGGAAAGAATAGAACGCTCACTTTTGACTCGGTAAAAATGTACAGCCTTACATCTTGCATCCTCTTTCCTCATATATTTTTGTTCATGCTTTATTGCAATAGTTTAGTTCGCAGCTATAAGTAACCCAACAATGCCTAGACCGAAAAATGCTCGTATTAAATTTTAGTTCAAATTTCACACTGAAGTTTGCCATTGCTATACTGCTTTTCAACATTAATCTTTCGCGTCAGTTCACGGTAGCCTTCACAACAGTTCAAAGAGTACTATCCCACCAACAGTTGCTACTAAGAATGACGATTACAGGTTTGTCAACTGATTTCGCGTGTAATTCCGCGCACCCTCTGCGGATAAACCGAATAATTACTCACTATTGCCCTACCAATTAACGAAAAGGCATCCAGATTCATATTTTAAAACGTCTGCAAAGTGCTCGTACAATTTTGATGCAACTCAGCTGCACGTTACCGTTCCGTGCAAAGCCCTAACAACGACTCTTCCTCGACTCCTGACACATCACTGGTAGTTCTTGGACATTATTAAACATAACAAGACAATGGCCCTGCCTGTAAAAGGCGTTCTGAACTGAGAAAGATCCAGACCGGCGGCGATTCGTAAGCGTACGTTTTTCTACGACATATCGCTACCGATAATAGTATCCCTTGCAAATTTTACACTTCAGTTTGTGTGGATTTTTATTACAATTCGTCAAAGAACTAAATGTCAACATTAAGTATCCAAATAATCAATTTTGCTCCTAAATTGAAATTCACGACATGTTTCCTTCAACAATACCAAATCTGTGCTGTCACGCATGAATAAAAACGGAAAGTAGTCATTTTCTTAATTAAACAGGAAGAACTTAGACAAATCTCAATCAAATCTTTCTGTGTGTACTGCCGCATCACGTCAAAAACAAAACGAAGAAAACGCTAGTCGGCACACAATGATGTGCGTTTGGTGCAGCCAGAAACGATTTCCCCTCCTGTGTCATTCCCTTCATCTCACAGCAGTACTATCACTTAACGTCCTCAACTGCTTGCTGTATTTGTTCAGTCTCTGTTCCCCTCTACAATATGAGCCTGGTCAACTCCTTCCAGTACCATGGAAGTTTCTTCCTAATGTTTTGTAACACCCCACCCGTCACTTATCTGGTTTTGGCGTGTGCTCACCCCAGCTAATTTGACTAACAGATCAACAAAGAGTGCAAAACTACCGCAATATCGGATAAAGCAAAGAAAGTAATAAGGCCCTGTGACTCCTGATTGAACTGCAGTGGCAGTGTTGACATTAATTGATCCAGAATTCATCCCTTTTAATTAAAAAGGGGTGCACATTGATGTTATATTCAGCTATTGAACACCAGATGCAAATGTTGAACATAAAATTAATTAAGAAAGTGACTTGGGATTTCAACTACTTGATTGAAAACACATGCAGTCGATTAGCACAAATTAATTTTAACTCACGACCTTCAATCATCATATTACATGACTCTCCTAACAGGCAGTGGGAATAAATTGCGTTTACATGGAGTATAGCGCGATAACTCAAAATTAATTCCTATCGACTGACCCAGGCGTAATGCGAAATGTGGGAAGAATTCTACAATACACGGCCCATGAAACCCTCATAGAAACTTTGCCGACGTGATCCAACAAATTAATGAATGGCCTAACTCAAGCCGGAGTGGGCGCAATAATATCACCGAGTTCACCATAGCGGGGCGTCGTCGTTGTGTTGTGCGGACGTCGGCTGGCCTCGTGGTGTTGCAAAGGCTGCGCTCGTCTATTCACTCCTAGATATCTTTCTCAGTACATAGCTGAACCAAAACTTTCTATCTCCAAGCTCAATTGTTCAGTTTGCTAAGTCATAAACTGCAGAGATGCTCACTCTCTCTCAGGCAAGCTAAGCAAAGAGCACCACGTCCGCACTCTACGCAAGCTGGGAACAGAAAACCTCTACGGAGACTTCTGCCAGTCTGCTCTTCGCCTCGGTTTCCCCTCCAGCAAAATCACTTACGCCAATTGCAGCTCAAGTCGCGTTAATTATGCATTGCATCCCAGTGCCGACCACTGCCTGCTCTGGGAAGTGCACAAATTCCCACAAAATTTCCCTTTCTCTCAACTTCTGCTATTTATCTCCTCCCCGGCCACCCATCAAGGTTAGCATCTGAATAAAACACCAATTTTTCCGAAATTCTGACTCCCAGGAGAGTACTTCAAATTCCTTGGTCCTATGTTCCCATTGGAGGCTGGCATATTTCATTCTGTCGCTCTTCACCTGATTTACTTCAGACTCTGCGAACCGTGAATTCAGCATGAAGTTGCAATAGTCACGAACACGCATATTTTGGCCACTCTACCATAGCTTTACGCGGCTTTCTCGCATGTTTCACTGAAAACGGGGCGACGGACATTTATCAACAAGCGCACAAGTCCTCCATCTGGTTCCCAGTACACCAGCATGGGGTCAACCAATCCCTCACTGTCACTCATCTTCAGCCAGCTGGAGGCCGCGCCCCATTACCGCTTTCTCAGAGCTTGAACTGCCCTAAGCTGCCTATTGTCGCTTCCCTTCACTGCTCCCCAGCCACGCGTCGCCACCTGGACACAGTCAACTCTGAATACTTCCCTGAGAAAACTAGCCTCCAGTAAATCGATGCGTTTCCACAAAGTTTTCTCGTCTCGTGATTTACTTTAAAACCACCACCCAACATTAATTATTCCAATACGTCCTTGCTATACCCTCTACAAGATGGATTGTGCCTTCTCAGTCTTTTTTGTTCAGCCCTACTATTCACTCAACATGAGTTCGGTGATCTTCAATGACTTCATGTAAGGGGCATAGTTCTTTCCATCTTACAGTTTTAACATATATGGTATCATGCTGTCCATCTTTACAACCAGTGTTTCCCCATATTCCTCCCCTTGCCAATTCTGTGAAGAAACTCCTAATTTATTATTTTATCAGTCCCCTTAACTTTCGCCATCCTTTTGTAACGCCATATTTATTGCCAAAAGAAGGAAATACAAGACTAATTCAATGTAAGTCACTAAGAGGTGAAATCAATAAAAACTGAAAAGAAGGGTAGAGTGAAGTGCAAGGAAGGCCAACGCGAAGTGGCTGCAGAAGGAAATATGAATAAATCAAAGGAAAATGGTTGTCACATCCACTTCCACTTTTATTTCTCACAACTGGGTCCTGTAAATGTTACAGATTATTCTTCTGTTTGTACTTTAGTCTCAATATTTTAAACTAATATTTTCTGTCGGCTATCTAAGGCTTTTGGCTGAGTGAATCACAATATCCTCATAAATAAACAAGTTTTATGGAGCTGATGGTGCAGCCCAGCAATGAATTTGATATTAAACCAAAACAGTGCAGAAAGTTTTGCATAATAAAATGATTTGGAGAGTCTTCTTACTGAATAAAAATCTCTTATGGTGTTCCAAAAAGCTCAGTCTTAGGTTTGCTGTTGTTTTTCGTATAAGTAAACTCTTGTCTGATATGCAACAAGCAGAAGTTGTTTTTCCAGATGATATCAATATTGTAATAAATCCAAACGTACATACAGTAACAGAAGCAATATACATAACGTTCTTAAAAGTATTACTAAAAGTGTTTTTGAAAATAGTCTCACAGTTTAATAAAGACACAACGTATGCTATTCTGCACGTGCAGAGAAACTACTGCAATAATAACTGTAACACATGGCGAGGGAGTAATAACTACAGAGGAAAATTTCGACTGGGTCACACTTATCAGAGAACACCCTACACATTCCACTCGACATTATGAAAGAGTAGGACATTGTCGAGCGACCCGTGCACACAGTCGCAAAGAGGAAGCGGTTAATTATGGCAAATTACTTCAGCGACTCAGTGAAATGATAAAGAAACTCCACTGTAATCATTTATATGAAAGAGGAAATATGGCGAGTTGATTTAAGCTCAGGAGGTGCACGCAGCACAGATTAGCACCATGTGGAAGCAATCAACAAAGAAAAGTCGCTAAAATCCAAAAATCAAGATAAAAAACTATAGCAATATTGTGTGAATTTTATACAAGTGGATATACTGAAAGAAAAACACCGTAGTCGCCTAATCACATTTCACACAATAATATAGACCTATTTTATAATTCAATTAATTAAAAAATTTTAAATTAAAAAATAAGGTGATAACACTGAACAACGTTGACCCGGAAAAGACTGGGAAATCGTTAACTGCATCTACCTGTCTCGCATCCTAATACCCTGAACTCGCAGCGCTGTTGTAACCTACCAATGTCCGTCCGTTTTGGAACGGATCTACAGGGAGAGTGGCATCTTTTTTTGTAACCGCCGGGGCGAGCACTAAAGCATCTTTCAACATTA
Organism: Schistocerca americana; assembly: GCF_021461395.2. NCBI lineage: Eukaryota > Metazoa > Arthropoda > Insecta > Orthoptera > Acrididae > Schistocerca > Schistocerca americana. Next base: position 129,043,567 of record NC_060123.1, on the reverse strand, counting down.
ATTCCTTTCCAAGTGACACAGCGAACCTCTGCTTAAAAAAAGTGCAAAGTGGCAGGATTTTAAGGGCTGTTTGCTGACTGCCGTATATTGCTACATCTTGAGAACATAAAAGGTCAGGATAAGCATGACATCTACTTTCAGACACCAGTGCTTTGTTTTACTCATACAAACTGCTATTCTTTGAGAAGCTCCTGCCTTCATCTAATGAAACGAGTCAGCCCAAAACTTGGCAGTCGGATCTCAAGTTTGTTGTTCCCCAAGGTAGTGTTATAGGCCCTTTGCTGTTCCTTATCTATATAAACGATTTGGGAGACAATCTGGGCAGCCGTCGTCGGTTGTTTGCAGATGACGCTGTCATTTATCGACTAATAAAGTCATCAGAAGATCAAAACAAACCTCAAAACGATTTAGAAAAGATATCTGAATGGTGCGAAAAGTGGCAGTTGACCCTGAATAACGAAAAGTGTGAGGTCATCCACATGAGTGCTAAAAGGAACTCGTTAAACTTCGCTTACACGATAAATCAGTCTAATCCAAAAGCCGAAAATTCAACTAAATGCCTAGGTATTACGATTACGAACAACTTAAATTGCAAGGAACACACAGAAAATGTTGTGGGGAAGGCTAACAAAAGGCTGCGTTTTATTGGCAGGACATTTAGAAAATGTAACAGACCTACTAAGGAGACTACCTACATTACGCTTGTCCGTCCTCTTTTAGAATACTGCTGCGCGGTGCGGGATCCTTACCAGGTAGGACTGACGGAGTACATCGAAAAAGTTCAAAGAAAGGCAGCACGTTTTGTATTATCGCGAAATATGGGAGAGAGAGTCACAGAAATGATACAGGATTTGGGCTGGAAATCATTAAAAGAAAGGCGTTTTTCGTTGCGACGGAATCTTCTCACGAAATTGCAATCACGAACTTTCTCCTCTGAATGCGAAAATATTTTGTTGACACCGAACTACAGAGGGCGGAACGATGAGCACGATAAAATAAGGGAAATCACAACTCGTGCGGAAATATACAGGTGTTCATTCTTTCCGCGCGCTATGCGAGATTGGAATAATAGAGAATTGTGAAGGTGGTTCGATGAACCCTCTGCCAGTCACTTAAATGTGATTTGCAGAGTATCCATGTAGTTGTAGATGTAGACGTAGATGTAGAACCCACTACAGTTCAAAAGAAAGATTGATGCCTATAATCACAATACTAGGAGAAAAAATGGCATTCTTTATGCGTTATTAAGGTTGTCTGTAGCAAAAAAAAAAAAAAAAAAAAAAAAAAAAAAAAAGTGGGAGCACAATGCTGCCACCAAAACATCTGCTCACTTACCCAGTGATCTGAAGTGTCTGACTGACAGGAGAGTCACATTTCAAAACTGGAAAACTTTCTCGTTGACATTCTTCTTTCTATTTATGTAATACGCAAAAGGTGGTGGGTAGAAATTACTAATTCACATCTCTACTTACTGAAAGTTGTAAATGGTCAGCGATTAGCCATATTTAAGTATGAATGTACACTGAGTTGATAAAAAGGCATGGGATAGCCATACGCTCATATAAAGATAGCGGCAGTATAGTCTACACAATGTATAAAAGAGCAGTGCTTTGGCGAAGCCGTCATTTATATCCAGGTGATTCATGATGAAAGGTTTCCGACGTGATTATGGACGCATGACGGGAGACTTCACTGCAGAATGTTAGTTGGAGCTAGACGCATGGGACATTCCATTTCGGAAATAGTTAGGGAATTCAATATTCCTAGATCCACAGTGTCAAGAGTGTGCCGAGATTAGCAAATTTCAGGCGTTACCTCACACCACAGACGATGCAGTGGCCGACGGCCTTCATTTAACGATCGGAAGCAGCGCCGTTTTCGTAGAGTCGTCTGTGCTAGCAGACAAGGAACACTGAGTGAAATGACAGCAGAAATCAATGTGGGACGTATGACGAACGTTAGAGAAGTGTGGCGAAATATGGCATTGATGTGCTATGAAAATAGAATACCGAAACGAGTGCCTTTGCTATCAGCATGACATCACCAGCAGCGTCTCTCCTATTCCCGTGGGCATACCGGTTGGACCCTAGACGTCTGAAAAATCATAGCCTGGTCAAATGAGTCCCTTTTTCAGTTGGTAAAACGTGATGGTAGGATTCGAGTGTGGCGCAGACCAACAAATCCAGGGCGCCAGGTTGCCAAGAAGGCACTGTGCAAGCTGGTGGTGACTCGATAATGGTGTGGGCAGTGTTTATATGGAATGGATTGGGTCCTGTGGTCAAACTGAACCGATAATTGACTGGAAGTGGTCACGATCAGTTACTTGGAGTCCGTTTGCAATCATTCATATTCCGAAACGACGATGCACCTTGTTCCCAGGCCACAACTGTTCTCGGTTGGTTTGAAGGACGTTCTGGGAAATTCCAGCGCCCGACGTGAATCCCCATGTAACATTTATGGAACGTAGTCGAAAGGTCAGGCCGCGCAAAACATCCTGCACCGGCAACACTTTTGCAGTTATGGACGGCTGTAGAGGCAGCATGACTCAGTACTTCTGCAGATACTTCCAACTAATTGGCGTCTAACATTCTGCATGGTGTCTGTTTGTTCTATATCGTGTCTCCCTACCACTTTCGCGCAACGACGCTCTGAGCGTGTTTTTTAGGGAATTGACTAGTTTGAGCCTGGGACCTGTTGCTGGTAAGGAGACGCCAGACCACACATGACATGTAGAATTCAGAAGAGTTCAGTGAGACTAGCGATGATATAACCAAATACTTAATGATTTCAGCGTCAGCTCCACTGCACTCCCTGTAAAAGAATTTTAATACTAACTAAATTTAGTGGAAGGGGTTCAAGGCTTTCCTATTTTTAGTTAGCTGGTAAAATAACATCGAAAAATCAGTTTAGTTTACCATTGGAAATTTTATTCTATTCACAAAACATTATTTATAAATTGCACTATTGATAAAAGGAAATGTTTTAATACAGGATGGTAAAAACCAACGGCGTTCAACAAAAATGTGAACGAATATTCCCTGAGTGGGTTTCCAAGTTCTACAATGGATCGAAGGATGACCTATGTCATATCACATCTATAATCTAGGTTTCAATTAAGTTTCACAAGAGAGAAAACTATCAAAACGGTCTACAGTGACCCTCAATTATCTTTAATTACTTATCTAACTTGTCGTAAATTACAGTGGCTGATGTGGCTTCTCAATAACTATATAACAGAAAAATCATCACGTTTCAGATTTTTACTTCAAGTGGCAAATGTGAACACCATGAGCTTTAATTGACGATCGACACTAGTATTATGCAAAAAGGGGGTGTAACAGATGAGACTTCTGCAGTTCTGAGTGAAGCTTTATGCGCTGTTATGCGGCCTCGCGTGCGTTCATTACCTTGTCGGCGTTCGTCAGGGGGCAGCGGGCAGCACAGCTCTGCTCACCTCGCAGTCTCCAAAGCAACTTTTCTCCTAACTTCTCCTTACTACAATTTACCGAAGTTGGTTTAAAAAAAAACTATCTGGCTGTGTTTTCATCCGACCAATCAGGGTCTCAATGTTAACCTTAAGCTCCGCCTACAAAAATTCTGTCTATCCAATGAGAAACGTTATACTTTTCGTAGTGGGGCAATGTTTTTAAAGTTTGCAACGTAACAGAGACGCGAAAAAGTCTCACGCTAAAACTTGCGTTTGGGGTGGTCCTAGCGGTTAGCTGGCGACGTGGGTGTCTGTCCCTTATTGTAGGGCCTTCTCGCTTAACACGGTTCTGCTCTCGGCTTCTGTTCTCGTGTCTCCCCTCAGAACTGCGTCTGTCTCACGGTGGGAAGGTATGACATGCATTTAGGCATTCTTGTGTTAGTCTGTGGTATTCCATTTGCTCACTCGTTACTCGTATTACTTTGGTTAATTTACTGTAACGATTTATTCGGAGCTATGTGACACACTACTGGATTTGCTTATCATGTCAGGGTTTTCATGGAAGGTGTTGGATTTGCCTGACACCTTACAGGTGAGTCCATGCCACTTGAAGCTGTTGCACGAGGCCGGGCAGAAGGAATTCCGACAAGATATTGTATTGTATTGTATGTTAACCGGGGACCTAGAAACGACGGAGAGGCTCCGTCCTCGCCACAGCCGCAGTGGTCCACAACCCCACGACGACTACCGCAGTCCACTTCACCCCCCCTCTGACGCCCCACAACGAACCCAGGGTTATTGTGTGGTTCGGCACCCGGTGGACCCCCCCCCCCCCCCCAAGGGAACGTCTCACATCAGACGAGTATAAACCCTATGTTTGTATGGTAGAGTAATGGTAGTGTACGCTACGTGGAGAACTTGTTTGCGCAGAAATCGCCGACAAAGTGTAGCTGAGGCGGAATAAGGGGAACCAGCCCGCATGCGCCGAGGCAGATGGAAAACCGCCTAAAAACCATCCACAGACTGGCCGGCTGACCGGACGTCGACACAAGTCCGCCGGGCGGATTCGTGCCGGGGACCAGACGCTCCTTCCCACACCGGAAATCCGTGCGTTAGACCGCTCGGCTAACCGGGCGGGGTAACACGATATTAGGGGGTATCCATGACTTTTGTCACCTCAGCGTACATAATGGATTTACGAGTGCAGGTTGTGGACACGTGGTTGTCGACATACGGAAGTCTTGGTCTGGCCGTGAAGCGTGCTCGGATAGCCTAATGTAAGGCGATCGCTCGCCATAAGCGGAAAATCTAGGTTCGAGTTTCTGTCCAGCTCCAATTTTCACTTGCGTTATTCCATTATACAGCTGATGGTGGTCCATATTCGCAGCTGCGAATACCTTTCATGTAACTAACTTAGGATTGTGTCCATGCTATCGGGTCTTAAAACGTCGAACGCTTTAGCTAGATCGATTAATAGTAGGAAGGTATCACGACATTTTTCCCATCGGCCGCATCACTCCCACGCAACGCCGCACTATATGCTCTCTCCCACCGAAGTGTTTTCCGGGACCAGAGCTTGCGAGCTTTCTCGGAAGCTCTCGCCTCGTGGCCATTAATCCATACTGTGACAGGATTCCGCTGGAATAAGCACCGCGGCCCGTGCTAAGAGATTTAGCGGCCGGTTCATCACCGCTTTCGCTACCGCGGCAGTAACTCACCTCGCGAACATACCACGTGCGGCTTCGCAGCATAAATCCGGCCCTAAATCCACGCGCCCCGTTTATAATTTCGCATCGGCCGCATAGCTGGCCAGCCGACCGGCCCGAACAAATGATTAGCGGCCGCCGGGTCGCCTTTATAAACGGGCGCCTCCGGAGCGGAGGCGAACAGTCCCCCCCGCCCACGCAGCGTGTTCCGGACGTATTTCAGAACGCGCCGCGCTGACGCGACGGCGGCTCAGGGCGCCCACTGCGCGTATCGTAAATCCGGAATCCGCTGTGACGTTTCGCCGACGGAACGACGCGGTCTGAGTTATGCGACAGATTACACGGCCGGGGCGAAAATACCTCGCAAGATGAATACATTAGAGCGCCGTAAATTAACAGCCGTCTGTGTAGTTTTGTCTGCGCCATTAGTCAGCCACGGGGGCGGTTATTCCCGCGGAGGCTGTGATGCAACGCCGGGGCCTGCAGCAAGATCACAGGACCGATGCTTCGCAGCGGCACCGGGAATGAAGCACGGCGCGGAATTCAGAAGGAGAAACTTATTACCTTTCACGATCAATAGAACATACGCTACCTAACAAGATGTACTAACGCTGGACACCACAAAGATTAGTGCGACATAAGCGATAGGCGTGTTTCTATATCTGAAAGATTGTATCTATTTAAATTTCGCGCCGGTTGCATAACAGTGCCAATAGTAGCACCACCATGAGGATGCAAATCAGGTTTGTTTTACACTGAAGAGCCAAAGGAATTGGTACACCTGCCTACTATCGTGTAGGGCCCCCGTGAGCACGGAGAAGTGCCACCAGGACTCGAACAATGTCTGAAGTAGTGCTGGAGGGAACTGACACTATGAATACTGCAGTGCTGCCCATAAATCCGTAAGAGTACGAGGGGGCGGAGATCTCTTCCGAACAGCACGTTGCAAGGCGTCCCAGATATGCTCAATAATGTTCATGTCTGGGGAGTTTGGTGGCCACTGGAAGTGTTTAAACTCAGAAGAGTGTACCTGCCGCCACTCTGTATCAATTGTGGACATACGGGGTGTCGCATTGTCTTGCCGCATTTTGCCAAGACCGTCGGAATGCACAATGAACATGAATGGATGCAGGTGATCAGATAGGATGCTTACATACGTGTCACCTGTCGAAGTCGTATCTAGACGAATCAGGGCTTCCGTATCACTCTACCTGCACACGCCCGACACCATTACAGCGCCTCCATCAGCTTGAACAGTCCCTGCTGACATGCAGGATTCATGGATTTATGAGGTTGTCTCCATACCCGTTCACCTCCATCCGCTCAATACAATTTGAAACGAGATTCTTCCGATCAGGCAACATGTTTCCAGTCATCAACAGTTCAATATCGGTGTTGAGAAGCGTAAAGGTTTCCACCGTGCAGTTTTCAAGGGTACACGAGTGGGTCTTCGGCTCCGAAAGCCCATATCGATGATGTTTCGTTGAATGGTTCACACGATGAGACTTGTTAATTTGCCAGCATTGAAATTTGCAGCAATTTAAGGAAAGGTTGCACTCCTGTCACGTTGAACAATTGTCTTCAGTCGTCGTTGGTCCCGTTCTTGCAGGATCTTTTTCCGGACGCAGCGACATCTGAGATTTGAAGTTTTACCGGATTCCTGATATTCATGGTACACTCGTGAAAATGTCGTACGGGAAAATCCCCATTTCGTCGCTACCTCGGAGATGCTGTCTTCCATCGCTCGTGCTCCGACTATAATACCGCGTTCAAACCTACTTAAATTTTGACAACATGCCATTGTAGCATCAGTAACCGATCTAACAACCGCGGTAGACACTTTTGGTCTTATATATCCGTTGCGTACCGCGGCGCCGTATTCTGCTGTTTACATCTCTCTGTACCTGAATACTCCTGTCTATACCAGTTTCTTTGGCGCTTCCGTGTATATGCACGATGTAATGGTCGATAGCGTTACTACCTTGAGATTGGACGTGCTGAGTTGATGTTTGTCAGGAATGCCATTACAGCGACAACGACCCCGTTGTCAACACTTCCCTGAGCTTGAACGAGGTCATATAATAGGGCTACTGGGTGTCCCTTCTGTGATCCTGCAGAAATACTTGGCATAAATGTAGCCATCGTACATGATTCCTGGTAGTGGTCTTCATGAGAATGTACGGTCGCAAGAAGACCAGGAGCCGGACTTCCAAGGGCACCAGCGAGAGGAAAGACCATCGTACTTGACGTACGGCTCTGGTGAAGCGTACTGCATCTTCGGCAGGAACTGACATCACGCGGACGCCTGACATCACGAACTGTTCCAAATCGGTTACTTCAAGGGCAGCTCTGAGCCAGGCGCCTGTAGCTTGCATTCCACTGACCCTGAACCACCACCATTTGCGACTTAAGTGGTGTCAAGCGAGAGGTCATTAAAAGGCACGGTGGAGGTCTGTTACATTTTCTGATGAAATCTGGTTCTATCACGGTGCCAGTGATGGCCGTGTGTCGGTTAGCAGGAGGATAGTTAAGGACCTGAAACCAACCTGTGTGCGTGTCAGACGCACTGGAGCTACACCTAAAGTTATGGTCTGGAGAGCGATTTCGTATGACGGCAAGAGCACTCTCGTCGTTATTCCACGCGCCGTGACTGCTAATTTGTACGTGAGTCTTCTGACTTCGAACTGCTGTGATGCCATTCATGAACAACATCCCAGGGAGTGCTTTCCGACGGGATAACGGTCGCCCACATACCGCTATTGTAACTCAGACTGCTCTAGAGGGTGTCGACATGTTGCCCTGCCTGCCTCCTATCCACTAACACATCACCTGACAACTGCAGCGTCATCAACAAACAGCATAACCGTCTCTATATTGATCGACCAAGAGCAACAGGCATCAAACTCCATGCCACAAACTGACGTCTGGCACCTGTACAACACAATGCATGCACGTTTGGTTGCGTTCAAGATTCTTGCTGTTTTATCGGTTATTAACGTACTAGAATTTCACAATTTGAATGGTTTCTCTCTCCCTTACATTAACCTGTGGTCTTGCGGTGTTAATCATTTAAATGTATTACGTAGACAAATGTATTCCCGAAATACCGTTAGTCTACATTAAATGTTTTTTTTTTTTTGGCTTTGCGATTTTTTTTCCATCACTGAATTTGATTCTTAAGGCCATAAGCGCAGCAATTGTAATGCGCCAAACCGTTTTCAGCCGAAGAAGAGCGCATCGCTTGTTTGTATGGCCTCATCTACATCCACATCTACGTGATTACTCTACCATTCAGAATAAAGTGGATGCAGAGGATTCAATGAACGACCTTCAAGCCGTCTCTCTACCGTTCCACTCTCACAAGGTGCGCGGGAAAAACGAGCACTTAAATTTTTCTGTGCGTCCCTTGATGTCTCTTATTTTATCGTGATGATCATTTCTCCCTATGTAGATGGGTGCCAACAGAACGTTTTCGCAATCGGATGAGAAAACTAGTGATTGAAATTTCGTGAGAAGATCCCGTCGCAACTAAAACCGCCTTTGTTTTAATTTATGCCAATCCAATTCACGTATCTTGTCTGTGACACTACCTCCCCTATTTCGCGATAGTACAAAACGAGCTGCGCTTCTTTGAACTTTTTCGATGTCATCCGTCAGTCCCACCTGATGTGGATCCCACACCGCACAGCAGTACTCCAGAAAACGGCGGACAAGCGTGGTGTAAGCAGTCTCTTTAGTAGACTTGTTGCACCTGCGAAGTGTTCTGCCAATGAATCGCAGTCTTTGGTTTGCTCTACCCACAACATTATCTGTGTGATCGCTCCAATTTAGTTTATTTGTTATTGTAATCCTTAATTATTTAGTTGAATTTACAGCCTTCAGATTTTTGTGACTTATCGCGTAATCGAAATTTAGCGGATTTCTTTTAGTACTCATGTGAATAACTTTACACTTTTCTTTATTCGGGGTCAATTGCCACTTTTCGCACCATACAGATATCTTATCTAAATCATTTTGCAAGTCGTTTTGGTCATATGATGACTTTACAAGACGGTAAATGACAGCATCATCCCTAAACAATCTCGGATGGCTACTCGGATTGTCTCCCATACCTTAATATAGATCAGGAACAAGAGAGGGGCCATAACACTTCCTTGAGGAACGCCGGATATTACTTCTGTTTTACTCGATGACTTTCCGTGTATTACTACGCACTGTGACCTTTCTGGCAGGAAATCACGAATCTAGTCGCACAACTGAGGCGAAATTCCACAGACTCGTAGTTTGGTTAAAAGACGCTTGTGAGGAACCGTGTCGAAAGCCTTCTGGAAATCTAAAAATATGGAACAAATTTGACATCCCCTGTCGAAAACACTCATTACTTCATGAGTATAAAGAGCTAGTTGTGTTTCACAAGAACGATATTTTCTGAGACCGTGCTGACTATGTGTTAATAAATCGTTTTCTTCGAGGTACCTCGTAATACTCGAACACCTTATATGTTCAAAAACCCTATTGCAAATCGACGTTAATGATATAGGCCTGCCGGCCGCTGTGGTCGAGCGGTTCTAGGCGCTTCAGTCCGGAACCACGCGGCTGCTACAGTCGCAGGTTCGGATCCTGCCCCCGAGCATGGATGTGTGTGATGTCTTTTGGTTAGTTAGGTTAAAGTAGTTCTAAGTCTAGGGTACTGATGACCTCAGATGTTTAGACCCTTAGTGCTTCGAGCCATTTGAACCATTTGATATGGGCCTCTAATTCAGCGGATTACTCCTACTTCCCTTTTTGGGTATTGGTGTGACTTGAGCAATTCTCCAGTCTTTAGGTACGGATCTTTCTGTGAGCGAGCGGTTTTATATAATTGCTAAATATGGAGCTATTATATCAGCATACTCTGAAAGGAACCTGACTGGTATACAATCTGGATCGGAGGCCTTGCCTTTATTAAGTGATTTAAGCTGCTTTGCTGCATCGAGGATATCTACTTCTATGTTTTTCATCTTGGCAGTTGTTCTTGATTATAATTGAGGAATATTTATTTCGTCTTCTTTGGTGAAGGAGTTTCGAAAAACCGTGTTTAATAACTCTGCTTTAGTGGCACTGTCATCAGCGACTTCACCGTTGTTATCGCGCAGTGAAGGTATTGATTGTGTCTTGCCACTGGTGTGCATTATGTATGACTAGAATCTCTTTGGGTTTTCTGCCAGATTCCGAGACGAAGTTCCATTGCGGAAATTATTAAAAGCATCTCGCATAGAAGTACGCACTATATTTCGAGCTTCTGCAAAGCTTAGCCTTTCTTGGGGATTTTGCGTTCTTTTAAATTTGGCATACTTTTTTAGTTGCTTCTGCAACAGCGATCTCACCCGTTTTTTGTGTACCATGGGGGATCGTACCATCAGTTATTAATTTATGTGGTATGTATCTCTCAATTGCCCTCGATACTATCTCTCTGAAATCATTACACATCTTTTCTATGTTTTCATGGCCAGATCGAAAGGAGTTAAGACTGTCTCTTAAGAAGGTTTTAAGACAGTTTTTATCAGCTTTTTTAAATAGATATACTTTGCGTTTCATTCTGATGGTTGTAGGTGTTACGGTATTCAGCCTAGCAGGAACTGCCTTGTGGTCGCTAATCCCTTTATTCGTCATGATACTTGCTACTTGTCCAGGATTATTTGTTGCTGAGTGGTCAAGTATGCTTTCGCAACCATTTACGCTTCGAGTTGGCTCATGAACTAATTGTTGAAACTAATTTTCTGAGAAAGCATCCAGTAGAATTTCGGATGACGTTTTATACCTGCCGTCGTCTCTAAACGTATAATTTTTGCAGCATATCGAGGGTAGATTGAAGTCACAACCGACTATAATTGTATGAATGGGGTACCTATCTGAAATGAGGCTCAAGTTTTCTTTGAACTGTTCAGCAACTATATCTTATGAGTCGGGGGTCAGTAAAACGATTCAATTAGTTCTTAAGTCCGATTGTGAAGTATAACCTCTACCCATACTACTTCGCAGGAACTACACTCCTGGAAATTGAAATAAGAACACCGTGAATTCATTGTCCCAGGAAGGGGAAACTTTATTGACACATTCCTGGGGTCAGATACATCACATGATCACACTGACAGAACCACAGGCACATAGACACAGGCAACAGAGCATGCACAATGTCGGCACTAGTACAGTGTATATCCACCTTTCGCAGCAATGCAGGCTGCTATTCTCCCATGGAGACGATCGTAGAGATGCTGGATGTAGTCCTGTGGAACGGCTTGCCATGCCATTTCCACCTGGCGCCTCAGTTGGACCAGCGTTCGTGCTGGACGTGCAGACCGCGTGAGATGACGCTTCATCCAGTCCCAAACCTGCTCAGTGGGGGACAGATCCGGAGATCTTGCTGGCCAGGGTAGTTGACTTACACCTTCTAGAGCACGTTGGGTGGCACGGGATACATGCGGACGTGCATTGTCCTGTTGGAACAGCAAGTTCCCTTGCCGGTCTAGGAATGGTAGAACGATGGGTTCGATGACGGTTTGGATGTACCGTGCACTATTCAGTGTCCCCTCGATGATCACCAGTGGTGTACGGCCAGTGTAGGAGATCGCTCCCCACACCATGATGCTGGGTGTTGGCCCTGTGTGCCTCGGTCGTATGCAGTCCTGATTGTGGCGCTCACCTGCACGGCGCCAAACACGCATACGACCATCATTGGCACCAAGGCAGAAGCGACTCTCATCGCTGAAGACGACACGTCTCCATTCGTCCCTCCATTCACGCCTGTCGCGACACCACTGGAGGCGGGCTGCACGATGTTGGGGCGTGAGCGGAAGACGGCCTAACGGTGTGCGGGACCGTAGCCCAGCTTCATGGAGACGGTTGCGAATGGTCCTCGCCGATACCCCAGGAGCAACAGTGTCCCTAATTTGCTGGGAAGTGGCGGTGCGGTCCCCTACGGCACTGCGTAGGATCCTACGGTCTTGGCGTGCATCCGTGCGTCGCTGCGGTCCGGTCCCAGGTCGACGGGCACGTGCACCTTCCGCCGACCACTGGCGACAACATCGATGTACTGTGGAGACCTCACGCCCCACGTGTTGAGCAATTCAGCGGTACGTCCACCCGGCCTCCCGCATGCCCACTATATGCCCTCGCTCAAAGTCCGTCAACTGCACATACGGTTCACGTCCACGCTGTCGCGGCATGCTACCAGTGTTAAAGACTGCGATGGAGCTCCGTATGCCACGGCAAACTGGCTGACACTGACGGCGGCGGTGCACAAATGCTGCACAGCTAGCGCCATTCGACGGCCAACACCGCGGTTCCTGGTGTGTCCGCTGTGCCGTGCGTGTGATCATTGCTTGTACAGCCCTCTCGCAGTGTCCGGAGCAAGTATGGTGGGTCTGACACACCGGTGTCAATGTGTTCTTTTTTCCATTTCCAGGAGTGTATTTAATCAACTTTTTATTGATTTTTATGTGCTAGAAAAATGAAGTGATTAAGTTGTTTACATAGTTTTCTTAAATTTTTGTTTTAAAATGTAGTAGATATGTGACACTTTATGGTCGAGAAAAGCTGTATCCTGTCAAGTCAGAGATTGTAACGACTAGCCGACTGTTGAATCGCGGCTTCGGCGAAGATAACAACTACGGAGCAGCGGCCACTACGAACGTTTGCCAGTGACTGCAGAGAAGGAACACTCAATGTTCAAAAATGGCTCTAAGCGCTATGGGACTTAACGTCTGAGGTCATCAGTCCCCTAAACTTAGAACTACTTAAACCTAACTAACCTAAGGAGATCACACACATCCATGCCCGAGGCAGGATTCGAACCTGCAACCGTAGCAGTCGCTTGGTTCCGGACTGAAGCGCCTAGAACCGCTTGGCCACCGCGGACGGCGACTCATTGTTAAAGAAAGAATTAGCGTGATATGTTTGTTCACCGTGAATGGTTCTCGGCTTGTCCTTTTAGAATTTCTGGTGTAGTATTCGAGTAGTATCCGACTTTCGTGCGAATAGTGAGGGTCGAGAGAGATTATCTCAAAGTGTGATGAGATCGGCTCACACTTACCATACATGAACTAGTCTGCGATGGGGATAGAACTCAAATGTGTTCAGAGCAGTTCTAAGTCGTTTAGGAAGATATTTTGAGAAGATCATCTGCTCATGTAGGGAATGATTATTTCGCCGATTTTTGGTACAGTGTAGACTCACAAGGTATAGGAAAAGCTCCGATTTAAAAATGACTCTGAGCACTATGGGACTTAACTTCTGAGGTCATCAGTCCCCTAGAACTTAGAACTACTTAAACCTAACTAACCTAAGGACAGCACAGCTCCGATTCATTGAAGTGTGAGATTAATTTCTCCTGGTTTTGACTGATGGTGCGTTGTGCTGTTTAATAGCCACGCGATGATGGGTGAACCGTATTTCAATATTTTTGGGAGATTTTCCGTGGGATCGAGTATGTGGAGAGACGTGTTCACGCGAAGTCGTTTAGTTGTTTTTTGGTTGAGGATTAAAGCAAGCACTAAGGGATAGTAGCATTGAATTGTAGTATTGTGATTGTATAGGTGTACGCAAGCACCAAGAAGTCGTGACTTTGCGATATTTCGGTTCGGGTTTATTGTATGACTTCGGCGTGAGCGTCGAAATATAGTAAATTCCGGAAATCTCGTTGGACGCACTGAATATGTAGTCTATATTACAGAGACCGGTCGTCCTTCGCAATAGTTATTTATTGAAAAACAATCTGAAGTTTATTGAGAACGTGATAGCTTTTCCCTTTGGGCCTAAACGACAAATCAAGAACCATTTAAAAGAGAACACGCTAATTCTCTTTAAAAGAGATCATCGAGTGCTGTATTTGAAATTTTGAAATATTACTGGGTCGTGGAAGTCAACGCCTAAAGTGGTTGAGCTTTGTGTGATTATTTGAAGATCAGATAGCTAAAAAGTGGTGGTGTTTTATTTTTTATTACATTTTTGTTTAGTGGGGTTTTGAATAGTGAACCAACACTCCCAAATAAAACGCTGACTTGCACCTGTAGTTGATTTAATTACAGGAAATAAAGAAAACAGTTTTAAACAGTACCCAACTTGTCTTTTATCCCCAAAATTATTACAAGCAAAAAACCATCGAAGACTTATTTGAAAACAGACTAATATGTGGAATAAAGTGAATCCAAAAGCCAATAAAGTAAAAGAGTGGAATATTGGTACAAGCGAAGTTCAAAGATATAAAAGGAAAGGAATAGTATTTTTCAGTAACGACTTGTAACGAAAAGAAAGATGATTAATCTTCAGATAGGGAAACCAAGTTCGCGTGTTATGGAAAAAATGGTTAATTATAAATAAAAAGTTAGTCCATTTAATACTGAAAGATTGAAATTAACGAAATAGTTTATTATGATAAAATTTCAATAGGGCCGAGGATATTGTTGTAGCAAGGCGCTACTTATAGGGGTTATTTTTTATTGACAACGAGGCATAAACAGTATAAAATTATATCTTTGTCTTTGGAAAGTATTCGCCAATATAGGTTGCTGCTATTGGTAAAGTAAATAGATCATTCCTACTTCCCATAGACTCTCGCATGTTGTATTTTTCTGGGGGTTAATACTAGTTTTGGTGGTTGTTTATCTATCGAACCTAGTGAATCCTTATAATCAGATGCGTTGCTGTAATTAATATCCACATAGCTATCACCAACCCCATTAAACCACGAAAAGTGTTATTGTGCCCATCCTTTCGTACATAGTGATGTCGTGAAACGTCCCCATAGAGAAAATATACCTGACTGTGCTTAAACTGACACACAATATTTTTTTTAGCTCAACGCAATCTGACTTCCAGTAATCCCTACAAGAGAATGGCCCTGACTAAATTAACCTATACGTTTCACAAATCACTTACCTCTCAAAAATCTTCGTTACTCGAACTACTGCAATACAGCGAGTGC
The DNA here is from genome assembly GCF_021461395.2 of Schistocerca americana. NCBI lineage: Eukaryota > Metazoa > Arthropoda > Insecta > Orthoptera > Acrididae > Schistocerca > Schistocerca americana. The sequence continues at coordinate 129,028,473 of NC_060123.1, read as the reverse complement.
TACTACTGCCAGCTAAATAAAAGATTCAAACTACAGAAGGCACTAACTATTGATAGGCATAGTTAGCAAATGAAAGATTTTAATAGAGAACAAACAATGTATTTACCTTAATAGTCATAATATATATAGCAGTTCATGACATCCATTCTTACAAATGTACTGTTTCTGATGGACACACCTCCAGATTATCCATTCTCAAAAATCGGCCATCTCACTTCCCCACATCCACCACTGCTGGCGGCTCGCCTCCTACTGCGCAACGCTACGCCCTGTTAACATCCCGCTGCCCAACACTACAATGGCAGACAACAATGCAAACTAGCCACAGACTGCACACAGCACAGCCAGTGATTTTCATACAGAGCGCTACGTGCCGTTACCAATATAAGAACCTAAACAGCCTCCTTACAGTCGTAGCGAGCGGTAGTGTAATTTATAGCGTGAGAAGCTGAATATAAAATCTTACGTGACGCCGTTGTGTCAGTACAGACGATTATTTCAGGTTACACAGATTACGTCGGTGAGTGCAGGAAAGATCTTGTCAAGACAACTAATTGTAGTATTATGAGAGTGAGCTGCATTGACCGATGTTGCTTATCACCTACATATTGCAATGCTTGTTCATACAGTATATCCCCTACGAGTTAGTGGCATCTAAAGGGAAACACAGTACAAAGCTGGCGTTAGTGGTATTTTAGATGGTGGCGGAGTACACAACGTGGTTCGTTGCGTCTGAAGTTATTCTGTCTTCCGTGATAATAATAGTTCTGGTTGCCATATTGTCTGTTTCTATGATTGTCTCTGTCATGTTCGTTACTACGGAAATGCGATCTTTTTCTGTAACTATTACTCTGCCAGTGGTTGTCATATGGGAGGTGTCTATTTTGTTCACTATTTGCGTTGTAAGAATAGCCTTGTCATGTCCAGTTATTATTTCTTCCATCGCGGAATTGTGACAGATGTGACCTGTAATTGTTGTGTTCCTGTTTTCGCGTTCCGCGGTTGTCAGTGTCAATTTCTAATTCTTGTAAGAGTCCCTGAAAAGTTTCAATGTCGTCTTTGCAACGTCCTGCCACAATAATATGTCGTAAATGTTCAGGTAATTTGATTAAGCAAATGCGGATGAGTTCCGAGGGGCTGTATGGGTTTGACAGGTACTGATTCTTGTGCAACATGTCTTCAAAATATTTCACAAGACTGGAAAATTCAGATTGTTCGAAATGTTCCATCGTTATGATGCTATGTTTTACTCAGTTTTGTGTAGCTTGAGACCAATATGCTGAGAGGAAGACATGATAAAATTCTCCTTCACTGTGACAATCGTGAACGACCGATCGCATTCTTTCAGCTGGTTCATTCTCTAAGTAGCCACACATAAATTCTAATCTGTGCTCTAATGACCATTTGTGAGGAAAACAATGAGAGAATTTATCAGTAAACACTTCCGGGCTAAGTTGCCGTGGTCAATCTGTAGAACTTCTTTTCCCTGACGTTTCGTTCTCAACTACGGAGAACATCTTCTGAGGTGAGTCGACGACTGGCTGCTAGGAGCTGGGGCTGCTGCTTATATAGAGATCGTAGGGGGCGCCACCACACGTCACGTGACGTCGATGTGCAGCTATCTCTGGCTATCCTCTGTTCTCTCGATTGCAGGCAATCGATTGTCACGTGATTGATGCAACGTCGACCGCCATATCTTATCCAATTTTAATCCTTCTTCTTTACGATTAAAATTGTATTGATGTTTGTGGATTTCAATTGCCTCTCTATACATACGTGTATAATAGTGCGACGTCCTCGCTAGCACACTTGTATCACCAAATTTTTTTCGTGATCTCCATCCTTAAAAACATGTTCCGCTACTGCCGATTTGTCGATATGTCCCAAGCGACAGTTTCTTTTGTGCTCCGTCAACCGTGTATTGATGCTTCTTTTTGTAGTTCCTATGTAAACCCTGTCACAACTACACGGAATTTTATGTACCCCTGGGGTGGCTAGGGGGTGACGAGCATCTTTTGTTGATCTTAGGCATTCACTGATTTTCTTAGTAGGTCTAAAAATGGTCTCTACCTGAAACTTGGCTAGTACTTTTCCAGTTCGATCCGTGATATTATGGATGAACGGAAGAAATACTTTTCCAGCTGATGGTTGTTGCTGTCACCTATTTTTAGGCATTTTTTCTATTTGGGTGAAGTGCTCGGTTAATCTCGTTTTTCGTATAACCATTTTTCGCAAAGGCCACGAATCGTCTGATAAAACAGTCTTCCATTCCTACAGAAGTTAAAAAGTATCTTTGTAAAACGGAGGCTTATCCTCCGAGATTATATGGATAACCAAAGATACATAAACCTGATGTTCCTTTGAGACCAATAGTCAGCGCAATTGGAGCTCCTACCCAAGAACTAGCCAGACACCTTGCCTCTTTGTTATAACCTTACATAGGCAAAACTGAGAGTCATATTAAAAACTCTCTACACTTCATTGAGAAATTGAGGGCAATTACTGTCGGTCCTAATGACATACTTGTCAGTTTTGATATAGTGTCTATGTTCACGATGGTTCCAGTTGATGAAGCTCTCTCCCATATAGCCGATATGTTCCCTACTGATATAGTAGCCTTGTTCCAACACTGTCTATCCTCAACCTATTTTCAGTAAAATGGTGAATTTTATGAACAGATCGATGGGGTAGCCATGGGAAGCTCCCTAAGTCCCGCAATTGCGAATTTATTCATGGAATATTTTGAACAGCAAGCACTGCAGTCGGCCAAAAAAAGGCCCTCGAAGTGGTATCGGTATGTGGATGATACCTTTGTAATATGGAATCATGAGGAAGAAGACTTGAATGATTTCCTGGTACACTTAAATAGCATCAACTCAAAGATTAAATTTACTATGGAGAAGGAGAAGAATGGACAACTTAACTTCTTGGATGTATCAGTTATCAAATGGGCGGATGGGACCTTAGGCCATAAGGTCTATAGGAAAGATACACATACTGATCGCTACCTCCATAAGAACTCAAACCACCACCCTAGGCAAAAGAGGGGGTTCATAAAAACACTAGTGGATAGGGCCAATAATATTTGTGAACCAGGCTACTTACAAGAAGAACTAAATCATTTACGAATGGCCTTTGTGAAAAATGGTTATACGAAAAACGACATTAACCGAGCACTTCACCCAAATAGGAAAATGCCTAAAAATAGGAGACAGCAACAACCATCAGATGCAAAAGTATTTCTTCCGTTCATCCATAATATCACGGATCAAATTGGAAAAGTACTAGCCAAGTTTCAGGTAGAGACCATTTTTAGACCTACTAAGAAAATTAGTGAATGCCTAAGATCAACAAAAGATGCTCGTCACCCCCTAGCCACCCCAGGGGTACATAAAATTCCGTGTAGTTGTGACAGGGTTTACATAGGAACTACAAAAAGAAGCATCAATACACGGTTGACGGAGCACAAAAGAAACTGTCGCTTGGGACATATCGACAAATCGGCAGTAGCGGAACATGTTTTTAAGGATGGAGATCACGAAATAAAATTTGGTGATACAAGCGTGCTAGCGAGGACGTCGCACTATTACACACGTATGTATAGAGAGGCAATTGAAATCCACAAACATCAATACAATTTTAATCGTAAAGAAGAAGGATTAAAATTGGACAAGATATGGCGGTCGACGTTGCAGCAATCACGTGACAATCGGTTGCCTGCAATCGAGAGAACAGAGGATAGCCAGAGATAGCTGCACTTCGACGTCACGTGACGTGTGGTGGCGCCCCCTACGATCTCTATATAAGCGGCGGCCCCAGCTCCTAGCAGCCAGTCGTCGACTCACCTCGGAAGATGTTCTTCGTAGTTGAGAACGAAACGTCAGGGAAAAGAAGTTCTACAGATCGACCACGGCAACTTAGCCCGGAAGTGTTTACTGATAAAGACGCCGGCCGTGAAAGCCTACATGGAATGAATGAGACAATTGATGGAGCCACGCTTGTGGGTGAATGTCGTTGCCAGAATTCTTGAATGTTTTGAATTTACGTGTAGTAATGAACAACTTATAGTCAAAATCATCGTGTCGGCGAGTAGCATATCGGTCATTGTTACGTCGTGTCGGCGGTTCCATCTCAAAATTCGGTGCACCTTGCCAATTTCTTTCATAATTTCCGAAATGCCCTGTGTTATTATTTTGTGGCTTTTCCGTATTTCTAAGTCCCTCTTCCCGTGTTGGAGCGCGAGTGTCCTCTGAAATATGTAATTTTTGTATTACTTGTGCCAACTGATCTTGTACTTCCCGGATTTCTTTTTTGTGTTGGGTATTAATTTGATTCTGATTTTGTTTGAATTTCTTAATTTGTTCATACTCTTCTGTGTCAATGATGGCTACAGGTCTTGTGTCATTCAGATTATCATCTACCTTTGCAGATGAGTTAGTGAACTGATCCGAAAGTTCGGCTGCTTCCTCCGATAGTGTACTTATTTCCTCAGTGTGTTTTACTGAACCAAATTTCAGAGTGTCCATTTGTGTTGAAATCGTATCTACTGTGTCCTTTAAGTTTTCCTGAGTTTTTGCAAGTTGCGTAACCGAATCGGTAGATGCAACTGAGTCAATTTTAGCTTGCAAGGTCTCATGATTTTCATGAACAATAGTTTGCAGTTCTTTTATGGCTAATTCGTGATTCTGTAATGTATTTTCATGCCGCGAAAACATAGGTTGGAAATGCTCACAAATTTGTGTTTTTACATCATTACAGACTTTTTGACATTTCGATTCGATTTTATGTAACTCAGCAGTTAAATCTTCACGTGTTTGTTCAAGCGTATGTTCCACTGAGTCTAACTTTTGAAGCTTTTGTTCCATTGTGTCTAACTTTTGAAGCTTTTGCTGTGTTTGTCTCTGATTTTGTTCCATTTGTTGCATTAATTGCAATAGTAATGTATTAGTGTCTGGAATCTGTCCCTCTACGCTTTTCGGCAATGCATTTGCACCGGCAACATTCACATTTTGACAAGCAGAAAATGTGTCTTGACTTATTTGAGAAAACGGTGAGGACGCAAAACCTGAATCTACAGTATTTGCAAGAGTGCGTCCTGTCATTTCGGATTCCTGAGGCGAGCTGTTGCCGACCGATCGATCGATAATGCTTCCCTGTTCACTATTTGTTTCATTGTCTACACCATTATTTGCCGCCCGCTCCATTTCCCTATGCGCAATTACCAAATTACTACTTTGAACATTAGCTAATTCATTACACAGTGGTGCTGATAAGCTACGCTCGTCGCCACTATTATTTCTCAGTTTACTTTGGAGCCTAGTGTTACGTTTTTCACACGCCATTATTGTCACAATATTTCACACGATAACATAGAAAAGCACAATTTGAAGAGCAAAAATATGAGAACACATTAAAATAGCACTGAAAATAATATCTAGTTAATTGCAAGCGCAGCTGCGAAATACTTGGTGCAAATCTACATGCATGCCACAACTGTTTTACTGTACAACAATGAAAGACTGCAACTACAAAGGAGATTCTCACTACAATTACGCGCTAGCAATAAACGAAACCTACACTAATTACACAAACTACAAGAAAAAAATCAGAAGATTCCAGTGAGGTATCCTCGTCTAAGGGTCGACATATGAAACGTCCCCTTAGAAAAATTATACATGACTGTGCTTAAACTGACACACAATATTTTTTTTTAGCGCAACGCAATCTGACTTTCAGTAATCCCTACAAGAGAATGGCCCTCACTAAATTAACCTATACGTTTCACAAATCACTTACCTCTCAAAAATCTTCGTTACTCGAACTACTGCAATACAGCGAGTGCTACTACTGCTAGCTAAATAAAAGATTCAAACTGCGGAAGGCACTAACTACTGATAGGCATAGTTAGCAAATGAAAGATTTTCAAATGGTTCAAATCGCTCTGAGCACTATGGGACTCAACTGCTGTGGTCAGCAGTCCCCTACAACTTAGAACTACTTAAACCTAACTAACCTAAAAACATCACACACATCCATGCCCGAGGCGGGATTCGAACCTGCGACTGTAGCAGTCGCACGGTTCTGGACTGCGCGCATAGAACCGTGAGACCACCGCGGCCGGCATGAAAGATTTGAATAGAGAACAAACAATGTATTTACCTTAATAGTCATAGTATATATAGCAGTTCATGACATCCATTCTTACAGATGGAGTCATAATATATATAGCAGTTCATGACATCCATTCTTACAAATGTACTGTTTCTGATGGACACACCTAAAGATTATCCATTCTCCAAAATCGGCCATCTCACTTCCCCACATTCACCACTGCTGGCGGCTCGCCTCCAACTGCACAACGCTACGCGCTGTTAACATCCCACTGCCCAACACTACAATGGCAGACAACAATGAAAACTAGCCACAGACTGCACACAGCACAGCCAGTGATTTTCATACAGAGCGCTATGTGGCGTTACCAATATAAGAACCTAAACAGCCTAATTACATAGCCCCAATGCTCCACACAAAAAATTTTAAAAACTGTTTTGGGCAGTGGCCAATACAGATTTGAAAAAAAATTTCATAATTATAATAACAAAGAAATCAAAAGCACACACTTATTGATACAATGTTGGTCAAAAGCTAAAATTTTCTCACAGTCCATAAAGACAGTCCTGATCGTTCATCACAGTAAAATAGCAGTGTTTTTCTCAAAGTCTGAGCAGTAAAAGAAAATGCACACGGAAGTAATGGATTTCCATGCAGTCTTGAAGAAGTAGTGTTGTCCTTCTAACGGAAAGACAGTGCTGAATCTTGACATGCAAGCAGGTAATGGGCCACAACAGAGCAAACCCACAGCAGAGTCAGTCGAAGTTTTGAAGAATATTGGTAGGTAGGTCATCACAGAGCAGACCCACTATAGTCTTGGTAGAGAGTATGGTATTGGTGGGCCACCAGAGGTGCAGACCCAGTGCAGTCCTTGTAGAAATAATGGTACTGGTGGGCCATCAAAGATGCAGACCCACTGTAGTCGTTGTAGAGATGGCCAGCAGCCTTTTGTTTCAACTGTGCAGGTGCACAATCACCATCGAAGAGTCTTGCGGAGAAAATAGCAAGTCCATAAATGACCACTTGTGCACTCACAAAAAAATTTTTTTGAAGTGTCCTTAAAATCAGCAATGCTATTATCCAGTCCCTTGCTGAATTATTAACACATGTGCAAACACTATCAGTCCCTACTTCTCACATATTGTCCATATACTATGACCAACAGAAATGTGTGCAGTGAAACATAACTTACAAGTTACTTAATTTGATGAACTGGTGACAATTACAATTTTATAACATAAGAATACAAATACAAAGGTACAAAAGACATCATTAAAGAACATAACAATACAGATAACATTTGTAGTAATATGGGCTTTACAAAAGAATAGAAATAAACATATACATCAGTGTTACAGGAATTATGACATAAGTAAATATATAAAATAATGAGAATAGTTCTTGAAACATTAATTTCACACATGAGCAGTAAAACAGAACAGAATAAATAATGTCTAAACATCTTTACAAAGAAAATAACGTAGTATTTGAAAAATTCTAGAACATAAATCTTATTAGCTAAACACATAAAGACAGGAAAAAGACAAATACACAAGAATACATAAACACATAGCGGAATAATACAAAAGGAAAGTCAGGGTTCGTTTTCAGGGTAACATTTGGTACTGCAGTCCAGCCCAAAACTTCATTCCATAGTTTGTTCGTCTTATTTCAACATTTGTTTCCACCAAAAAAAAATACCCTATCCAAGCATGCTTTCTGTATTTATATGTTCACGCATTTCTTACTTCATTATTTTCCATTGTCTTACCTCATCATTTATTTCCAAGAATATCTTACCTAAACCTGTTGCCCCTAAACCCTACTTTTTTGTTCATATCCTCTTTCAAAATACTTTTTGGCCAAACCATTTTCTTATAGCTTCTCAATGCATTTCTTCCAATTCATCACAACTTGTTCTCTCATATAGCCTACACCATCTTAAGCTAACTTAAATCTACTGAGCTCAGATGCTAAACTAAGGGACGACGCAATGCAGCAGCACAAAACAAGTAATACAAACAGCAATGACAAAGAAATGCAAATTGGCAAAGCAAGCAGCAGTAAATCTAAATTTAGACAGCAAATGCAACATTATCACTAATATGAGCTAATGTGCAGCAAAAAGAAAAATAAATCAGTAGTAAAACCGGCTTCACAGAGTAATACAAAGTGAAATTTAGTAGCACTATGCCTGGCAAACAACGGCAGCAAATGCAATAACTTATACCTAAACATGACATAGCTCAAGCAGAAAATATATATTGCACTAAAGACAACAATGTAGATAAGGGAAATGTCTATTGACATCTTAATATCAATGTTGTTAAAGTGGTGCACCACAGAAACTTATTCTATGAAATAAATTACCAAGTACTTGAAAAGAAAATTATGTATGCAGTTCCCATCAAGGGAAATGTCTTTTTGTGCTCCCTCATTTTTTTGGAAGTATATCACAAAATTATTATTTACTGGATCTGTAGACAGAAAATATTTATATTAGTACATTTATAAAATTTTATTTTAACCAATGCTGCAGTGCAGCTAGAAACTAGATATGAAACAAAATAGGCAAAGCAAGGTGCAAAACGTCATTCGCTAGTCATATGGCAGTTCATAATGCAGTAAACAATCTTTCAACTATCAAGACAATAGACATGAAATGCTTCTCATTATTTCATTTCAGTAAATATCATAAATTAAGAGCTCCACAGTGTAATCATATGTTTTCGAGTTTGAGCGTGTCGTATTTGCGAAGCTTTCTACAAATAAATGTCAATAGCGAGGATAATGGCCTCTTTTCTTTCTCCACCTGTGCCTCTGATAGGCACACACTAATGGCTTTTTTCCAGGTGACTGTCGCGCAGCTGGGTGCTTACAGTGACCTACCAAAATATTTATGACATCAGTTTCCGCTTTAGTGACAGTTGGATACAAATAAAATTTCACAGGTCGAAATATTTGCGTTACAAATCTGTAGAAACAAAATCCTATAAATATAACAGTGTCCAAAAAATTTTCGCCGGCATTGTGATACATTCACACATTTACACTCATTTCATAACTCTTAAAGTACGATTCTTGGTTTCCAACATCCTTTTTCGCAAGTCAGAGTCCTTAACCACTACTCATTATTCCTTACTTTATTACACTTATACATCTTCGTCGACATTCTTCAATATTTCATCATTATAAATATGTAGTATAATCAAATTCCTCATATAGCATCAGCTTATTGATCATAAACATACCTCAACAGCATAATACACATCGCCATCGTAATAATAACATCATAACACCTCAGTCAAATCTCAAAAACGTTGTAGCTTTCTGCAATAGTTTCAAAACCTAAAAAAAATTCTCTGCTCATTTCAATAGTGTCATCTACCTCAAACGTACTTTAAAAATCATTATCCCACACCAAATACAGCATTCAAAGCTCTCATAGTATCACAATGGTTCCGAAAAAATATGAACAGTTCACAAAGTACAGACAAAATACAATTTTGTAAGTGTGAAGTTATCCAACAGTGTAATTACGTAAACATGTGTCACTGATGTAGTAAAATAAATGTTTGTCTCTCTCAGTTAAACGATCAGATAGCTGTGTAATTTATGTGTTAGAGAAATATGGTACCGATGTGTAAAGTTGTATAAGCAAATACCATATTACTCAGGGCTCCTTGTGCTTGCCAAACACATGGTACACAAAGTAAGCGTGTACCCCTCTCAGGATTAATGTAATTATAACCTCAGGTGTAACAGATTACAGCAATGGAATGAAATGTATCACGGAAAACCTTTGTATCATTGTAATTCAAAAATCTTTAAAAATAAATGTTTTAAGTACAAAATTAATCACTCAAATACGTGTACTGTAGTGCTAAACTGTGCATCTTGTTGTAAGATAATCTCTGTGGAAGTGTCGTAGTTATCGTCCTCCGAAAGCTAAGTGATGAAGAAAGCACTGTGCTGTAATGTATTGTTGCGCTACGGAAAAGGCTGTCTCATTGTAGCTATACCACAAAAGTTACTACTAAAACATGTTTTGCTTTCCAGAAGAATTCAGAAATACTGTGCAGATATAAAACAGAAATACCGCAAAAGAAAGATTGTAAATTGTCACTCATTAGTAGCGTCGTGATAAAATCGTGTAGCTGTCACATAAACTAACCACTGTGTCATCTGGTATCTCACAGAAAGTACTTTAAATCCAGAATGTATTTTCAAGTAAACCAAAATGTTGCATTAAAATCTTATTAGCAGTACCAGTATGTGTTCTAAGTATCTAAGCCTGATAGTCGTTACGTATTCGTGCAACTAACAAGCAAGAATGTACAAATAACACTGTGTCGTCTGTTCACTATAACAGTGCATTCGTAATTTCTGTTTAAATAAGTTATCTTGGTTCTAGGCTGGATAATTAACTTCAAAACATTGTTGCATGTTAACAGTTTCTCAGTGTGACAAATTGTACTAGTAGCGTGAAGTGAAAAGCTTTATGGCAAAGACTAAGTTAGAAAACAGATTATCTCGCAATAAACGGCTTTACATGTGAAATGTGGTGCAATCCTTTACTCTCTAGTGCGCAGAGTTTCAACTTCAAAGCAATTATCATGTTGTATACGTCGGTAAGCTATGCTAAAATTTTTCTCAAGGCTAGTGTCTTATGTTATTTTTCTCGGAGCCAGCGGGCGCGCGTGGCTGCCTGTGGTGCGAGTCATTGTCTGTCTCTTTGTTGGCGCGCATCGTTATTGGGATTAGGAGACCTAACTTCTACAAATTCACCTTGTCAAGAGTGCCCTGCTCTGTTTGAATCTCGCCAGTTCTGATGAAATTCAGGTCCGTCGTTATGATTATATCGTCTGTCGTCATGTCGGTAGTTCCTGTAGTTTCATTCTTGTTGGTTAAGTGGTGGAGAATTTCTCCCTGAATTATCACTGCACGGTGGTCCATTTCGTCTGAAGTTATTCTGTCTCCCGTGATAATAATAGTTCTGGTTGCCATATTGTCTGTTTCAATGATTGTCTCTGTCATATTCATTACTACGGAAATGCGATCTTTTTCTGTAACTATTACTCTGCCAGTGGTTGTCATATGGGTGGTGTCGGTTTTGTTCACGATTTGCGTTGTAAGAAAAGCCTTGTCGTGTCCAGTTATTATTTCTTCCATCGCGGAATTGTGACAGATGTGACCTGTAATTGTTGTGTTCCTGTTTTCGCGTTCCGCCGTTGTCAGTGTTAATTTCTAATTCTTGTAAGAGTCCCTGAGAAGCTTCAATGTCGTCTTTGCAACGTCCTGCCAAAATAATATGTCGTAAATGTTCAGGTAATTTGATTAAGCAAATGCGGATGAGTTCCGAGGGGCTGTATGGGTTTGACAGGTACTGATTCTTGTGCAACATGTCTTCAAAATATTTCACAAGACTGGAAAATTCAGATTGTTCGAAATGTTTTATCATTATGATCCTATGTTTTACTCGGTTTTGTGTAGCTTGAGACCAATATGCTGAGAGGAAGATATGATAAAATTCTCCTTCACTGTGACAATCGTGAATGACCGATCGCATTCTTTCAGCTGGTTCATTCTCTAAGTAGCCACACATAAATTCTAATTGTGCTCTAATGACCACTTGGGAGGAAAACAATGAGAGAATTGATGGAGCCACGCTTGTGGATTAATGTCGTTGTCAGAATTCTTGAATGTTTTGAATTTACGTGTAGTAATGAACAGCTTATAGTCAAAATCATCTTGTCGACGAGTAGCATATCGGTCATTGTTACGTCGTTTCGGCGGTTCCATCTCAAAATTCGGTGCACCTTGCCAATTTCTTTCATAATTTCCGAAATGCCCTGTGTTATTATTTTGTGGCTTTTCCGTATTTCTAAGTTCCTCTTCCTGTGTTGGAACGCGAGTGTCCTCTGAAATATGTAATTTTTGTATTACTTGTGCCAACTGACCTTGTACTTCCCGGATTTCTTTTTTGTGTTGGGTATTAATTTGATTCTGATTTTGTTTGAATTTCTTAATTTGTTCATACTCTTCTGTGTCAGTGATGGCTACAGGTCTTGTGTCATTCAGATCATCATCTACCTCTGCAGATGAGTTAGTGAACTGATCCGACAGTTCGGCTACTTTCTCCGATAGTGTACTTATTCCCTCAGTGTGTTTTACTGAACCAAATTTCAGAGTCTCCATTTGTGTTGAAATCGTATCTACTGTGTCCTTTAAGTTTTCCTGAGTTTTTGCAAGTTGCGTAACCGAATCGGTAGATGCAACTGAGTCAATTTTAGCTTTGCAAGGTCTCATGATTTTCATGAACAATAGTTTGCAGTTCTTTTATGGCTAATTCGTGATTCTGTAATGTATTTTCATGCCGCGAAAACATAGGTTGGAAATGCTCACAAATTTGTGTTTTTACATCATTACAGACTTTTTGACATTTCGATTTGATTTTATGTAACTCAGCAGTTAAATCTTCACGTGTTTGTTCAAGCGTATGTTCCACTGAGTCTAACTTTTGAAGCTTTTGTTCCATTGTGTCTAACTTTTGAAGCTTTTGCTGTGTTTGTCTCTGATTTTGTTCCATTTGTTGCATTAATTGCAATAGTAATGTATTAGTGTCTGGAATCTGTCCCTCTACGCTTTTCGGCAGTGCATTTGCACCAGCAACATTCACATTTTGACAAGCAGAAAATGTGTCTTGACTTATTTGAGAAAACGGTGAGGACGCAAAACCTGAATCTACAGTATTTGCAAGATTGTGTCCTGTCATTTCGGATTCCTGAGGCGAGCTGTTGCCGACCGATCGATCGATAATGCTTCCCTGTTCACTATTTGTTTCATTGTCTACACCATTATTTGCCGCCCGCTCCATTTCCCTATGCACAATTACCAAATTACTACTTTGAACATTAGTTAATTCACTACACAGTGGTGCTGATAAGCTACACTCGTCGCCACTATTATTTCTCAGTTTACTTTGGAGCCTAGTGTTACGTTTTTCACACGCCATTATTGCCACAATATTTCACACGATAACATAGAAAAGCACAATTTGAAGAGTAAAAATATGAGAACACATTAAAATAGCACTGAAAATAATATCTAGTTAATTGCAAGCGCAACTGCGAAATACTTGGTGCAAATCTACATGCATGCCACAACTGTTTTACTGTACAACAATGAAAGACTGCAACTACAAAGGAGATTCTCACTACAATTACGCGCTAGTAATAAACGAAACCTACACTAATTACACAAACTACAAGAAAAAAATCAGAAGATTCCAGTGAGGTATCCTCGTCTAAGGGTCGACATATGAAACGTCCCCTTAGAAAAATTATACATGACTGGGCTTAAACTGACACACAATATTTTTTTTAGCGCAACGCAATCTGACTTTCAGTAATCCCTACAAGAGAATGGCCCTCACTAAATTAACCTATATGATTCACAAATCACTTACCCCTCAAAAATCTTCGTTACTCGAACTACTGCAATACAGCGAGTGCTACTACTGCCAGCTAAATAAAAGATTCAAACTACAGAAGGCACTAACTACTGATAGGCATAGTTGGCAAATGAAAGATTTTAATAGAGAACAAACAATGTATTTACCTTAATAGTCATAATATATATAGCAGTTCATGACATCCATTCTTACAAATGTACTGTTTCTGATGGACACACCTCCAGATTATCCATTCTCAAAAATCGGCCATCTCACTTCCCCACATCCACCACTGCTGGCGGCTCGCCTCCAACTGCGCAACATTACACGCTGTTAACATCCCGCTGCCCAACACTACAATGGCAGACAACAATGAAAACTAGCCACAGACTGCACACAGCACAGCCAGTGATTTTCATACAGAGCGCTATGTGGCGTTACCAATATAAGAGCCTAAACAGCGTACTTACAGTCGTAGCGAGCGGTAGTGTAAGTTATGGCGTGAGAAGCTGAATATAAAATCTTACGTTACGTCGTTGTGTTAGTACAGACGATTATTTCAGGTTACACAGATTACATCGGTGAGTGCAGGCAAGATCTTGTCAGGACAACTAATTGTAGTATTACGAGAGTGAGCTACATTGGCCAGCGTTGCTTATCACCTACATGCTTGTTCATACAGTATATCCCATACGAGTTAGTGGCATCTAAAGGGAAACACAGTACAAAGCTGGCGTTAGTGGTATTTTAGATGGTGGCGCAGTACACAATGTGTCCGATCTCTGTGTGATGCTTTGAACGTTGTTTAGTTTACCAACAATTTGAAGACAACGTGCTCATTCTTCCTCCATGCCAACCAGTACGCATTCCGAAAAAGTCGATCGTGAAAATCCGTTTCACGCTTTTCTCGAGTGGCATCCCGAAAGTCAAGGATCAAGGAAATCAAGTAGATGTAGCACATTTTGAACTTTGAAAAGAGCTTGACTCGATACCGCACCAACATTTATTAACAGAAGTACCTTAATACGAGACATTAAACAAAATTTGTGAATGTGTTGAGGATTTCTTGACGGATGAGATGTAGCATGTTGTGTTGGGTGGAGAATCATAGCGAGAAGAAGAACGTAGTAGTTTTAAGTGTGGCCCAAGGATGTGTATTGGGACCCTTACTGTCCATATTGTATATAAAACACCTGGCGGACAATAGTAATAGCAACCTCATAGTTTTTCCAGTCGATACTGTTATCTGTGATGAAATACTGTGTGAAAAACTGCATAAATATCAGTCAGATCTGGATAAGATTTCAAAGTGGTGCAAAGATTGATAACCTGTTTTAAAAGGGCAGAAATGTAAAACTATGCACTTCACGAAACAAAGAAACGTAGCATCAGGTGACAACAATATGACTGAATCAGAACTAGAATCGCTCAACTAATACAAATGTGTAATAATTTGTAGGGATGTGAAAAGAAGTGCTCTTAGTGGCTTAATTGTTGGATAGGCAAGTGGTGTAATTCGATTCATTAGTAAGCTTTCTATGTAAGTTATCTATGTATAAGCTACTGAATATTCTTTTTTCAAAATCTTTCTCTTTGTGTAACGTGTGCTTTAGATATAGTGTTCAGCTGCGGAGCAATACTGACTGTTGGTTGGCCCTGTGCTGCGCACGTGAACAGCGTCGTGAAAGAAAATTTTAATCTTAGTGAAATGCTGATTTTGGAATAATGGAAATGAATCTAACTAAATCCCAAAACGAACTAATTGTGTACACAGTGAAAACAATTTAACTGAAGCTCAGTACTGACATACATTTTGAAAGTTACGGAACAGAAGTGCAATTTATGACATGAAATATCCACAAAACACGGTAGAAAATAACTATTTAAGATAATCTACACTGTTCACTGTAAACTAATCTGCTTATTTAGCACATCATATGGAAAGTCTGATAAATTAATCTGCTTACTTAACATAATTCCTGGAAATTCTGACTATGAACTGCTTACAAGAATGCAAACTGAGATATGCCCTGATATACGAGGAAAAGTAACTTACCTCATGCTGAGCATACTGTTTTATGTGTGATGTACTGACGTTCTCGAAAGCAATCTGGAATCAGCAAATGCAGCAGCTATCTATTCCATATTTTTCTTTGCTTGTCAGAAACAGTCTGTATGTGGTATGAGGTGCAATATACATACGACAAAATATTCAAAACTTTATTAAGAATTATGAAGGAGGGTCTTACTTTAAGGAAAATCGCTCTTGAAAAATTAAACTCTGAATATTGTCAAAAAAGACTGTACAACATTAGAAGACTGTAACGATCACGAAATTCTCTCATCAAAAAAAATACAGACGTAAATAGTGACATAATGAAAACAAAGAGAGTAAGTTATACAAATCATGAACATTATTAGTCAACTAAGGGACAATGATCCCCAGCGCTGCACAACTGATGCCACCAACCGCACCACAGATTACATTAAACACAGAGTCAAGGATCTTATCGACTGCTCGTGGAGCGCGCTCATGCGTCTTTGTCCCGGTTCAGAAAGAAGGTGAATTGTTTACAAAGGCAGAAAACATATGAAGACCTTACGCATTCAAGGATACAAGGAACACGTGCTCAACATTACTAAGCATCTACCCCGCAGGTCGCAGGCTGATTATAGTCCGAATTTAAATATTTAAAGTGCTTTCGTATTATATTCGTTTCGAGTTATAATCTTACGTTAGAAGTTTAACATAACAAGACAAGTATAACAGTTAGAAACTGTGTGTTTGGTTTCAGGTGGCGTAACCGACGGCACGGAAATACATGGAACTTATTTATCCAGTATTTGAGAACGAGAGCACTTGTCAACTTCCATCGAATTTTACAGACAATTTCAAAACATTTATGAAACTTTTCCCGGTGACACCCCCCCAACCCTCCCCCCCCCCCCAACACACACAAAATGATGGAAGAAAAAAAGTTTTTCCCCTACTAAATTTTCGCTGTTCTTGCAGGCAAACTTCAATATCAGCATGACGTTGAACTTTATTATTTCTTTACTACCCACCCTATTCGGAACAGTTTGCAGACAGTGTCCACATAGACCACTGAATGTGCCTGCAAAATTGTATAATTGTAAGACACATAGATCAGGGAAGATAATGTCATAACTATTGGGATGTGTGAAAAACTTGCTTTGGCTTAAAATGGAGCACAAATTACCCAGATTTTATTCCTCATGTGTTTCATAACGAAAGCACTCGTGGCTTTCAACAGATTTGAGACATAATTTCAAACCATTTCTAAACTTTTTCTCGCTTACATGATTAATGTCAAAAACACATTAACTCTTTTGAAAAGTAATAAGATGTTTGCAGCTGTTTCATACATGGGACTTCGATTCTTTAAAAATTTGGTGTTTACTGGTCAATCAAGAAAGGAGATTGCTTAGAAATGACTTGTGCGTCCCCTGCTCAGGTGTTTGGGGCTCATACTAAATGTGACTAACACGGGATATAGAACGTGTACAAAGAACGGCGGCACAAATGGGAACAGGTCTGACCGACAGAGACGGCGAAAAACTTGATCAGCAGACCCTGTAATATAAATGCAAATTATCCAGTGAAATCCAGCTGACAAAATTCCAAGAACCAGTACTGAGTGAAGAATCTAGAGACATTTCTTCAGACCTCTAGTAGGATTACGGTGCAAATGAATGAAAGTGCGGCAGCATGATGCCAGAGGTCTCCCAGTCGTGTACAGAAAGCTGGAAGTCACACGGGGCCAGCGTGATTATAGCGCCAAACGGAGTTGCCCCGCAACACGACACAGATGAAAGAACGGGGAAAAGGAGTGTGTGTGTGTGTGTGTGTCAGCGAGAAGTTACAGTGTACTGTGGCGGTGTTCTTCATTGCAGAATGGCCTGCAGACAACATCTGGATGACTTGCCATTCTATATTCATGAAGAGGGAAAGTTAGTTCTCTTTGCTGATGATACAAGTGTAGTAATCACACCTGACAAACAAGAATTAATTGATGAAATTGTCAATACTGTCTTTCAGAAAATTACTAAGTGGTTCCTTGTAAACGGACTCTCACTGAATTTTGATAAGACACAGCACATACAGTTCCATACAGTGAATGGTATGACGCCATTAATAAATATAGACCTTAATCAGAAGCATATAGCTAAGGTAGAATATTCCAAATTTATAGGTGTGTCCATTGATGAGAGATTAAATTGGAAGAAACACATTGATGATCTGCTGAAACGTTTGAGTTCAGCTACTTATGCAATAATGGTCATTGCAAATTTTGGTGATAAACATCTTAGTAAATTAACTTACTACG
This sequence comes from Schistocerca americana, assembly GCF_021461395.2. Lineage (NCBI taxonomy): Eukaryota > Metazoa > Arthropoda > Insecta > Orthoptera > Acrididae > Schistocerca > Schistocerca americana. The sequence continues at coordinate 129,010,560 of NC_060123.1, read as the reverse complement.
CCTATTTTCACTCATTGCTTTCATATGGCATCATATTTTGGGGTAATTCATCACTGAGGAATAAAGTATTTATTGCACAAAAGCAAGTAATCAGAATAATAGCTGGAGTCCACCCAAGATCATCCTGTAGACATTTATTTAAGGATCTAGGGATATTCACAGTAGCTTCTCGATATATATACTCTCTTATGAAATTTGTTATTAACAACCAAACCCAATTCAAAAGTAATAGCGGTGTGCATAACTACAATACTAGGAGAAAGGATGATCTTCACTATTCAAGATTAAATCTAACTTTGGCACAGAAAGGGGTGAATTATACTGCCACTAAAGTCTTTGGTCGCATACCAAATAGTATCAAAAGTCTGACAGATAACCAACAAGTAGTTAAGAAGAAATTAAAAGAATTTCTGAATGACAACTCCTTCTACTCCACAGAGGAATTTTTAGATATAAATTAAAGAAAAAAAGAAAAAAACGAAAAAATTATAAAAAATAAAAAATAAAAAAAATAGAAAACACACAAAAAAAGGAAAAACTTGTTATATTAGCTTAAGTATGTTGTTAAATTAACTTAATTATGTCATGTATTGGAAAATTTGACTCATTCCACATCATTACGAAATATCATATTCATGATCCATTGAAATAGTATTAATCTAATCTAATCTAATCTAATCTTCACAAGGGGAAGAATCACCAGGAAATTGGAAGGAGGACGATCTGTGACGAGTGTAGCTCAAGAGTCTGATATTGCTGACAGCATTGCTCCACGTGCATGGTGAGTGTTCCAAACCACGGGCACTGCTGACCGAAGGAGAGAAGGTGATCGACGATGGTCAAGTACAGCAGTCGATGACCGCTACCCTGTGCAACAGGCAAGATGGGACCCGTACCAAACAACGACATTCAACAGGACTGCAAGTGAGGCAGGCTCTCCACAGTGGACAGCGACTTTATAGGTGTGGTCACTTTGCCCAGTGACCACTACGTTGACACCTGGACATCGGCAGCACTGTCTGCGATGGTGCCAGAAGCATAGGGACTGGATGAACGGGGAGTGCGATCACGTGGTGTTGTCTGATGAGAACAGATACCGTCTGAGCAGTGATTCTGGACGTATCCTCATATGGCAAGAGGTGGGAATGCATAATGCAGCTGGGAACATTGTTGAACATGATAGTTTTGGTGGTTCATGCATTATGATCTGGGAAGGCATAAATGTTGCGTTGGCGTTTGAACAGCGTACACCCACTGGTCTTCTGTGACACTGTACTCCTTTCCAATGTGCATCTTTTCAGCAGTGCATTCGACCCTGATTTGATTGTTAAGGATGACATTACACGACCACATTGACAGTGCACATATTTTTCTTTGAACAATGGGGATATGCTTTGTGAATTATTTATAAACGCCAAGCGAAAGTACTTTGAAAATATGTTGAGCCTTTTTAATGACACAAAAATAAATTCAAACTAATATGAACACTTAAACATTGTCTTTCTCTGCATTGCCTTTCGCCACATTGTCATGCACCATAATTTCTGCATCTAGAAAATGTATCTACTACAGTGTTCGTTTTCTTGGTTTGCAATGCAATAATATTTAAATAATCTAAACAAGAGATGGCTAATTAGAATACTGAGGACATGATTACCATTTATCCCTGATTACCAACATGTAGATAGTATTAGATACAACGAAATCTTTGCAAACCCATAACCACTGATCTCGCGCTTACAGCTGACAAACACAAAATAAATGAACTCTTGCATCTTTGTACAATAGTCTCAAAAATTATCCTTTATCCTTAGGTGCAGCGCATCCGCTGTCCAAGCTGCTCATTCTGTCATGATGGAGTATCCTCTCTCCACAGCTCAACAACTGTTACTGCCCAAGGCTGCGACTCCACTTGACTGTTACCTACCTGCTCTATTCAATAATGCAGTCCCTGGAAACCAGAGGCTGTATATTAGTAATGTGTTCAGTATGCAAAGATGTTTAAAGAGCTAACGTTCTGAATAAACTGATAATTTTCATTGTGCTAGCATTCGAAGATGCACCAAGTCCTAACGCACAAAACAGACTGTGATTTACTACCATTTCACTTAATGTGGTGAGATTTCCAGGCTATACCATCAACGATGTGTGTCGACTGACTGCAATAAACAAACGTCCGCTTTGTGCTTTTCACCTACCTTGTACAAGCCGTTTCAGTATTAAGAGACAATTGACTGACCTACAGGGTCTTGGTAATCAAGTGTGACTGATAACCAACCGCTGCTGCATACTTTGCTGAAGGCGCCACTGAAGACCATCATACACTTTTTTTTTACCGAGTGGAACATTTGCTTTCTGAAAGCACCTCAATTGTCTTCAGAATGGCTGAGTGAGTCCCATATTATAGCTGCAATCGAACCAATGGTCTATCTATTGTGAAGCCTTCATATAACAGTCTCATCAATCAGTACTGAGAATATTATGCACCAGTTGTCAAACGTGTGGTATATATTTACCACAACATATTTCTGGACTATGTGATCCTGATACAAGGTGCTTAAAGCATATGTTCCTCTAAGCACTGTCAAAAATAAAAAGTCGGCAGCAAAACCACATTGTCAAACATAAAACTCTTCCTTCAATATCTCATGGTGGTTTATCATACCTTCTCAAATTTCGTTGTAAACTCAGTACTGAACCAACGCTCTGCAGCGAAAAGTACAAGGCTGTGGTTATGAAAACTAAATACAGTCGCCACCCCAGAATGAACAAACTTAATTTCAACAAAATGTATGGTAATGGTTCCCTGGTGTAAAACAGCTGCTAATTCCTGCCACACTTCAATAAGAATCAGATACGAATACACTAGCAGATTCTTTCAACTGAAAAGGTCATAATTCTACCCAATGTCTGATAATATTAATGCAACAAATTATGTCTCACTAACCAAATTTGTAAGGAATATTATTTGTAGTATTCCACTTAACTATGGCAAGCATCATTCTGCGGATTATGGGAAGCCTGAGCCTATACTCAAGCTCATCAGTATTCTTGGATTAATTACAGAGCAGTTACTTCACCCACAGTGATCACAAGTTACAGTCATTACATGTTGCTAATCTTTTGGCTTTCACAGTTAAATGTTTTCACATGAGAGTCACGAATATATTATTATCTATATTTGGTATTTCAGTTTAAGCTTTTATGTACACATTAATCACAAGTATAAATACATAAACTTTCAATGAACTTTCGCCAATAACTTACTGATAACGACTGTAGCATGGGGGGTGGAGAGACCCATTCACCTGTTGAGTCTTGTAACTTTTTTTCTAACCAACACTTTCAGGGATAAATACTAGCAGCATATACCCACCAACATAAACAAACAAACTGCAGTGATTACAAACATGTTGCACACATATAACTGGTGTTGACCCATAATGTGTTATGACCAGTAACCCACCTTCTAATCACTAAGACATTTTTACGTCAGGTGAATTAACTTTAGAAGTACTTCCTTTCATTCTACATTAAGTAACTATGTTTATACTATTAAGTGAACTGATAATCCTTAACTAACACTTGGAGCAGTTTGAATTGAAGCCTATTCACAAATTAACATTATTAATACATTTACTTTATCACTTTCTGTTAAATAATTTTTTACTAGCTGTTTTACCACTTTAACTCAATGCTTGGACTACTCATTCAATCAAACCAGGAACCTATCAAGGTTAGAAGCTCTGGAAATAGCAACATATGTAATGCACTATTATAAATTTAAAGCAGACAAATAAATGCCATGTTGTTGCTGCTAATAGCCATTTTAATCTGAGGCATTTTAATCCATGTTACTGAACATTTGAGATGTTCATACTGCAACTGTTAGCCACAGATTGGTGCTGACAGATTCACATGGTACTTTAGCTTCACATCTCTCCATCCATTACTTTCATGTCTTAATCTGTCTGCATGTAGGAGCTCCCCTCCTTCTTTTATTACTACTTATGATACTGTAATCGCTATGCATGAACCACCTACATTAATTAACAATTGGTTCAAATTTTATACAAAAGTACATAGATTTTAAAATGATGTTCACAGAAAAATACAAAATTACAGAAATTTACCAAATTCAGAAAAATTTTCATATTCATTTTTAAGTCAATGAAGTTACATATTACATATATTATACAGTTAATATATTACATAAGTGCTACATATTCCCCATGTTTCAGTGATGTTTCCTGTAGCAGGATACCATCAGTAAAAAATTCCATAACACAACATGGAATTAGGTGCAATTATTTACATGTGTTACCAAATAGAGTTAATTCTTGCATGGCTTTTACAACATTAAATATCATTCGATTAAACTTTCAAAACAACAACACCGTTTGCATTTACCAGACACTTATTAGCAAAGGATATATAAACGTTAAAAGTCGTAATCACTATAGTGTCTAATACATCCAATAACAGGGAGGTAGTTACTCGATTCAGAAGACCTGTGACAACCTGTGGAGAGAACATAAACAAACGATTTCCATCAAGACCGTTGAATACCGTAAATGTGCAACAAGTATTTCATTTTGTCCTTTCAGAAACTATAATAATTATTATCATATCTACTTTCGACCAATGCTCTATTAAGTTCTTTTGTCAGATGTTGATAATGGTAAATAGGCAACTAGGTACATAATAAATTATCGAAGAGAAGGTGGTCCAAATGTATTTCATTAAAATGTATTCCTCTTTCGTTTTCCCAGTTCAGCAGCGAACAGTTTTTGTGATATGAAAATGCTTCGCATGGTTCTTGTTTGAATTCTAAATTTCTCACTGACTGATTGAGACAGAAAGCTGTAGCAATAGTGTATCATATATATTCCTCAAGATACTAGCCTAGGGCCAAGTAATTTCTTTGTTTCTCAAACGCTGTTACTGAAGATTTTGTTGGAATGAGGTCAACAGTTTTCTCAAAATCCATGATGCCAGACAAAGTAGAAACTCATACTTCTTACTCCATTCGCTAATACTGCTCTTGACTTGTATATGGCCACTTCTGAAGCCAGTTTGTATATTATCGTGATTACAACACTTTTTGTTTTTCTCTAAGGTTGGTGATACTACTGGGTTCAGACTGATAGGTCTGTCACTTTTATATCTTATTTGTCTCCTTCTTCCAAATCAGGAAAATTGCAACATTGTTACAGAATTGTGGAACTGTCTTCCTGTGCAAATATTCTGTGAATAATTTTTTAAAGTTTTTTTGAACTACTTCTCCTAGCATTAATCATGCCAATTGAACTGCTCGTCTCAAGGCTCTTTACCACTCTTCATACATTGAGGTTCTGTATATCTCAACTGCCATTGTTTCTGGTATCAAATTACTTTCTTTATTAACTATTCGTGTCTCTGATTCGCCTATTTTATCAAATTTTCTATGGCAGTTCACTTTTTCGTCTGCTTTATTATGGCATAAAATTTCAAATGCCACTCAGTTTACTCTGAGCATGATAATTTTCAGTAATAACATAATGTGAGTGAAACACAGCTAAGAAAATTACAAATTTCTTGGCAGGTGCATTGAAACTGGCCCCATATTTCACCTCGTATTGTGACATTTATTATGTGTTCCTCAACAAAACAGAAAATGGACATACATTGGCTCATCTATTTTCCATCTGTTGCAAAGTAGGCTTTTAAATTTTTTAAACTTCAGTCTTTAACAAAAGGTGTAACTTCTTTGCAACACAATGACAGAGTCATTTCATACATAGTTAGGATTAGATGCAAGTTTCCACACTGGCATTCAACACACACAGTTTTCTTTTTGATCTGTATGTATCTTTTAGATGTTTAAACTATTTGCTATGTTACATCTATAAATGCTGTGTGTTATTCACTTCTTTTATTCACAAATGTCTTGACTGCATTAGGTAGACATATTACAGTCAATGGAGTTTTGGCTCTAGCTAGTTATCATCAGAAATAAACACCCAGTATATTTTTATGAAGCTAAGATGTCAAGTCTTTATCAAGCATTAATTTGAAGCAGTTAATAACAACAACATATGCCAGATGATGGACAAATGCGATTATTACATTTCTGAATAAAAGAGTGAATTTCAATAAATTTGTGTTTTCCAGTTTAACAATGTTGAATCTCATAGCTTATCAGTTAATTATTAACAGTGAAGAACACATTAAAACCCCATGACCTCCTCGAATTCTGAGGCAAGTAGCTTCGAACACTTGCCACTAAAAATTTTATGTAAGAGATGACACCTATTTGACAGTAAAACCCGTAGTGGATGCAGCAAAAACCTTGTGACTGATGCAGAATTATATTCATGTTAATTAGCAGTCGAGTAAGATCAAAAGGGGGATTGTAGCTCACTGGCTCACTTTCTGTTTCACCCTCCAGGTGAGCCAAAAAGTGAGCCAGTTATCCACAATCCCCCTTTTGATCGTGCTATACTCCCAACATTTGTGTCTAATTCTTCTTATTTTCATTCAAAGCAATATATTTTTTACAAAGGCACATGTAAGAAAAATGAATTTTATTGATTTTTTATAAAAGGCACAGATAAGAAAATAAAGTTGATACGATTTTTATAAAAGGTGAATGGAAGAAAATAAATAAAATGAACTATAATTTGTAATGACCATGTGGTAGTGCATCTATTTTGTTTTTCAAATTATATCTTTTATTATCATGAGGGCTCAGTGCTTCCTTGTTTACTTCAACTGTGTAAATTTCATGACTTTCACTTCGAATGATATTAATTCTTCTATACTGTTCTCTATTGTTAAACAAACAATTCTTGTAATCTTCTAAGCTTATACTGTTTTTAACAACACTTTTCTTCACTCCTTTGTATTTTCCTCTATTTTATCACCAACTTTATAAGCATACATTTTTTCTCTTAAACTGCAGAACTCTTCCATTATTTTTCTATTACATTCATCTTTACTTGCGGAATTCTATAAATATTATCTGCTGGATAATCATTTGTACCAAAGTAATCAATCATCGATTTCATATCTTCATAAAAACCTTCAGTCTGTAAATTTGCAGATATAGCTGTCTGCATCTTGATAACACAACTCAATATTTTCTCCATATTTCGGTTTCATTACTCTACAGCGAAAATCATACATAAGTTCTTTAGTTAAATCAAGTATACTTATTCCAACATAGATGGGCTCATTAAATGCGATTTTTGTCTTGTTCATATAATTGGCCACAAGATTTTCATTAAAAATAGTTCTTCTTTTGAACTTTATCTTTGCTATTAATTTATCACATTTTTCTCCATTTGAAACTAATTTTATGTCTACTCTGTTTCTTATGTTTTCCATTGTCTTACCAAACACAGAATTATTCATCAGTTTTTATAAATCATTTTCAAAATATTTTTGGCTCCAGTTCTCATTTGTGTATTCAAGTCTATATATTTCTTCAACCAATCAGATTGCTTAAATTTTAAGACTGTGTTTTTGTGATTTTCATTCCAAGAGATAGATACTGTTTGAGGTTTCTGTAATAAACTACATAATTATGCTTGTCAAGCAGAGTAGTCATCAACTTACTTTCTTTAGGGTTAGGTAAAATTTTATTTTTGGGTGCAAGTGGTAATTCTATGTAAATCATGTAACTCTTTTGTATATTCTAAATCTGCTTCAAAAATATATCCATTTTAGCAGTTTCAGACATTTCACATATTTTTGTACAGTCAAAAGAATCTGGTTCATCCCATTAAAATCCTCCATATGGTAAATATTGACTTATATCATAGCCATATAAATTGTTCACATCTAAATAAGCTACATAATTTGATATCTTAGTCACATCGTAATCACTCAGATATTTGTTCTTTGCCTTTACAAATGTCTTGCAACATTGAGATATTCCTCCACTTACTCCTATTTCAACCATTAAAATCATATCATAATCATATAATAAATCAAGTGTTTGTTTGTTCATTTTCAGCGTTGCATTCTAAGATAAACTGGGTACAGTAAAATGCCAAGAAGGGTCTAAATAATGAGCTTGTATATAAGTATTTCTAAAATTTTCAGACACATCTGTCAATAACAAAAAATCAGTTTTAAGATAAAGATCATGATATTCACCAAGATTTTTCATACTGAATTTTTTCCAAACCATTTTTGCATGTTTGTAATCTTCATCACTTATTTTACAGTCATTCAGTTTATTGTAAAATTCATCTTTTGCTGGTGCTTGTGTCTCTTCAAATCTCTGAAGAATCCAGGTAACCATATGGATATACACCTTTTTTGATCACTAAATCGAATAATTCTGCTTTGAAAAACTTCTTAATATTTTTTATTTCTTCTCTCTTTAAATTTGACGAAAGTTTGTCAAGTGAAGAAGCCATAAATTTAAAAGTGTCAATAAGTCTCATCTTCAGACTTCCTGTCCTTTTACCAAAACTAATATATCTGTCTTCATTGTTGAGGATTAAATCTATCTCTTTCTTATCATCTCCTAGTTCTTTCACACACAAATAACAATCATATGCAGATAAACTATGTAAATAAATTGGTACAAAGCTTGGATGTTTTTACTGTAAATTACAAATATTACTTGTATATTTTTTCAGTGTAATGATCATGATGTCTAACCTTCTTATTATTTCTTGTATCATAGCATCCACACAGTGTATGGACTTTAGATTTATTATGTCTTGATTGTTCTTCAGGGCTTGATGGTCACATTTCTTGAATTTCAGAATAAATTAACCTATTTTCTTTGACCTCTTTTCTATATATTCAATAAATTTCTTATGACAGTTTGATCCTGCAAACAACAGGATCCTTATAATGTTCATTAACATACTTGACATAATAAAGGAAGAAATATAATTCTTGTTTTTGATATTTCCTTGTATATGAATTTTCTAGATTTCGTTAACAATTGTCCATTTTCAATAGGAAACTTTCAGAATCAACATAAGTAACAAATGGAACTTTCTGTGTATGTTGATAATTTTTAAAATTAACATTTTTCCCTTTGTCTGGTATTTTTATGTTTAATAGTTTGTTAGTCAAAGAACTTGGTGTGTGATTATCTAGTTTTTCTTTACTACTAAAGTGAAGCAAACATAAACCACAAATAAACTTTGCTTCTTTGTGTTTAGTAATTTGGCTCGAAATAAGCCTAGATAAACTTTTATGTAACAATAGTGTGAATTACTTCCTTCTTTGTAATAAAGAAGATTTACATGTTTCTCTCACTCCCCATTTCGTAATTTTTAATGGAAAAACATGATGTTTTTCATAAAACGAATAAACATTAATAGATACATTAATTTTACTCTTAGTTTTTGTAATATTATCAACCACTACAGGAAAAAAAAAATGTTCAAGTTTCTGACCAACAATTCTATATTTCGTTACTCTTCCTGAGTGTTTATCTACTAGACACAATACAGATTTTATATCCCATAAAAACACTTTTGATGTTCATTTTTCACATTAATACATGCTTCTTTATTTTTGTTTGATCTGGTAATACAGTGGAATGAACTTGTTAATTCGTATTTGCAAACCTATAATTCTGTATAATACCCATCCAGATCCACGAGCTTGGAAATCATCCATTCTCGATAAAATATTTTGTTTTCCAATTTTAAATTTTTTAATTAATTCTCTTTCATTTGTGATAATAAAGTTTTCTGTTTGGAAACCATATTCCATAATATTTTCGTCCCTTTGCAATATATACAACAAAGTTTTAAATTTATCTTCAATCCATGATGTATTCATAGGCTGTCTTTTACAATTTTCATAATTTTTTGTCTTACTGCAGGTAAGAAATGATTAGGTTCAGTGGGTTTATGTTATGCTCAAAATTTATTGTTTGTAATCTGTGTACAAATGCAGTATCAACTACACAATCTCTAACCATTTTCCTGTTTTTTGGTTTCTCAAATAAATTAGTGTAAAAGGAGAATTGTTTTTCTTTGTTAGTTCTAGTTTTTGGTTTTGCAAACATCACTAGAAAATGGAAACATTTTTTTCAATGGTTTACCTATAGTTTTCCGTTTCACAAACACATAGGTAGAAAATGGAAATACTTCTTTCAATGATTTATCCACTTAAGTTTCGAAAATTTCATCATCTTTGTCAGTGTTATGATAAGATAATTTTTTCCACAGGTTGGTCTTGAGGGGGAACCAACTTTTCGTGTGTGGTGATGTTTAACAATAAATGCAATTAGGTCAGCTTTCTTTAATTTCCTGTACCATCTCAAATTATTTGTCTTACAGTAATTTCAAAGTTGAACACCTGTGAATTGCTTCATTTGGGCCTTTTATTGATCGGAAATATGATATATTAGCTTAGTAATAAAATTGTTTTCTTATATAAGTACAGGGTTATCTTACTTTCTTATTCTTCATATATTCTAAAGTACACTTTTTATATTTATTATTATGTTTATCTTTATGTGAAGGATTTACATAAAAGCAACTTCAATCTTTAATTTCTTGACAACCATGACATTTCTTTGGAGATGAATCAGTTTCTGCTTTTCAACAGTTTCCATTTGCAGTAGTATTTTCGAACGTTCTTCACTTGGAAATCCCCATAAATGTTCTTTACAGTAATATTTAGCAGTATTTTTTCCACATACACTAGGAATTCGATCTTCATTGCAATTTTTTACGTGATATTTATTTACACATGGTCTACAAATCGTTCTGTAACCATCTTTTGTGTATTTCTGTAATGTAAAATTATCAATTAACTTCTGGGTATTGCAATATTTGAAAAATTTGGATTTAATCAGGCACAGTCCCACTGGTGGTGATTCCATTTACATAGAAAATAAAATATTAGATTTGTGGAAAAGTAAAATTTTCTAATTTCTCTAATGCAGCTTTCAGAGTAGTTATTACTTCAGGGGCTAAGGCAGATGGTTTATTACAATCAATACTAAGTAAAGACAAATCAGTTTTACCAGTTCTAACAACTTTCTTTGTAAATTTGCTGTATTCATGGCAAGTATCACCCTAAATGCCGAATTTATTCCAGTAAATAATCCAGGAAATACGCAATTTTAAAATTTCTCTTGATTTGTATTTAAAATTGCATTCATAAATTCCATATAGAAAAGTTAATTAAAGAATAAGAGTGTTCTATTTGAATAAGTGTTAACTACACCACTTAATAAAAAGTTTTTACATAATCCAGCACAAGCTGTTGATTTTGGGATTCCCAGAATTAATTGCAATGTGTGCAAATTCATCATATATATTGTATTGTCAACTAATAACACAACTTTGTCAATTTGGTCTTTTATATATTCTGTCTATTTTTTGGAAATTTTCAGGAAAGAATGTTAACCACCTGGTTATCAATTGTGGCTCATTATCACCTATTGAAACCCAATTCTTATGAAAAATATATAAAATGCCAATTACAAAAAGTAAATGATCGAACTTTTTCATTTGACATAATCAGTCAATTCGTTAATTTAGTATAGAAAGTTGTGTTGATAAAGGGTGAAGTGGTATAGTTTGTTGAACTATTATTTTTTACGATAAAACTTTGAATAGCATCAATATCATCTTGAAATAATTCTAAATGTGAACCATTATAGTATGGATACATTACTGATTCATAAACATCTGAATGGCATAAACCTAATGAGTGGCCAACTTCAAATAAATTTGTCAGATGTTTTCATGTATTTTTATCAGTTTCTAAGTACCATGACTCATCATCATCCACATGTATTTCTACTGCATCATTATATTTATTTGGAACAAATGCATGGCCTAACACATTTCCTTTTCCATCTAGATCCTTTGGACAACCAAGATCATATATTTCGTTTTTATGTATCGTCTTTTATTTGAAATTTTTTCCATAAATTAAATGCTTCTGCAGTTATTTCTAATACTTTCTTAGTTGCTCCTTTATAGAACTATTTTATATTCTTTTTATTCCATTTATACATACTAGTTCTATAACTGCAAAAGCATCTTCTATACCACATCTAGGGCGATTCATAAATTATAAAGTATCTTCACTTAACTTGTCACTTATTTCAAGACTGTATGTTAGTTGAAATAACATTAATGAATATCTTAATAGATCATCACTCTTTTGAGCTATTTCAGTTGTTGATGGAATATCCAAATAACCAAAAGCAATTTAATATTTAATGGCTTTATTCTTTTCATTAGCAACTACTAATTTCAAAAACAGCAATAGTAAAGTATCTTCATTTATACGCATTTGCAATTTAAAAGATTTGCATCAAGTTTTCATTCCTTTTAATACGTTTTCTACAATATGGACAAGTTTCTTGTTCCCTTAACCATTCGTAAATACATTCTTTATGAAAAATATGACTAGAGCCTGTTTTTATAAATTGATGATGTTTATCACGTGAGTATATGGAACATTGACATCCTTCAGACTGTGTAATCAGTTAATAAGGCTTAATTATTTTATTTAAGAACGATGCAGATAATTTTTGACATTCTAAAATTATTTCCCTATTAACTTTATCCTTAAATTCGATTATAAAATCTTCAGACAATATTTGTACATCTGATATGGCATCCCAATTTAATTTTTCTTGGAATTCTCTTACAAAATATCCAGAATTATTTGACTACATGATAAAATATCCCAGTTTAATTTGTCTTGAAAGTTTCTTATTAAATTTTCAGATAAAAATTGATACTTACAAATACATTACCAACCTAATTTGTCCTGAAATTTTCTCATAAATTTTTCAGGTAATTTATAACTTAGGGAAATTAAATTTTTCCATTCAGATTCGCTAAATGGATTTTCCTTTGTCACATAATCAACAACTATGTCAACCACTTCATTGATAATATTATAATGTTCATAAGATTAATAAGTTCTCTATTTTCCACTCTTGATTCTTTTGCTCTAGCTTTCAACTTATCAACATTCACACTGATGAGGTTCATTAAGTCCAACATTTATTAGAAATAATTTTTAGTAGATTTGTAAAAAACAAATACATCTAGACCAGATGATTTATTGAGGTCTATCTTATAATGAATAAAGAACTGTATTTATCAATGAAATACTATTCCTGATTACTGATGACATTTTATTGTGATATTCCAGTTGTCAATTATTTGACCACAGAAAATTTTTGAGAAAGGAAATTATGATCAAATTCTCAAAGATATTTTTATGCTTTATTCAGGGTTCCTGAGTGAGAGCCCTAAGATCCAGTTCATATTCTTCCACAGAAATGCAACATGATGAACATAAAACTAGAACTCCATGAACATACAAGAGAAAAACTTCGTAATATTTACGAAAAACTAGGGGTGAACAAATCATTCACTCCTTCAAACATGCAGCCGCATATTGTTTTTGTCAATGAACCAGTGACAGTTAAACTCGTCTTCACCAAGATTCTTTATATCTTTAATTAAGTGTTCTTCTTATAGCTATTTAAAATATTGAAATAGTTGAGATGACAGACAATCCTCAAATTTTCTTTCACTTGTTGATACAGATTTATGTAGCTAAGATTGTACTCATGCATTAAGAGTTTTCCACAGTCTAGATGTCTAACTGCAATTCCATATAACTGTCTTTGTAAATTTCGTCTTTGAATTCTAATAACATAGTAATCATATTCACACTCATCATCAAAAAACTTTAAAAGAACAAATATGTGTCTCAAATTAATGTCTTCAGTTGTGGGATAACATGTGCTTGTATTTTTCTAATTTTTTCACCTTTTGCATTAATTTGTTGTTGTAGTTGTTGATTTTGTTGTTCAAATTGAATGGTTAATTGTGCAGTTTGAATTATATTGTATTTTTATTTTTATTTCATGTAATTCATAAATATTTTTTATAGAGTTAAGTAATATTTTTTTCACTTGTCTGCACTGTTTTGTGTTAAATGTCATCACAGATTCTTTAATATTTTCAACTGTTAATAAAATCCATTTCTTCTGAAAAAGGTTTTTTAGTTTTAAAGTTTTTATTTCATTTTGAATAAATTCGAATTCTAAACCTCGATGATCGTGTGTTGTATTTCTGTGAATGGTATCCCACTGGTTTTAAGAAATTGAACAAAATGTCTTTTGTTTCTTGACACAGTTTCAAGCATCAAAGATTTGATGCCAGGAATATTATACAGGAAGCTAAAATATCATTAGTAATTAACATGTTCTTCTCTTTGGACAATGAAACTCAAATATCTTTAAACCATGTACCTAAATTTAATTGTTAATTCTTTTCCTGAACAAATTGAAGAATATTAAGCATAGATGTTTCTGAACTAGCGACAGCTGATGATGTGCATGTGATAGCTGCCATTTATTACAAATAATTTTATTAGATTTGTAATGAAGAAGAAATAGCTGAAACTAAAGTAAAGTGATTTCATAATCAGTGACTAGAGACCTGACGGAGTCAAAGACTGCTTTATCTTTCACTGATCATCATATAGAATTAATGTAAGACATTGTCTTTACTTAACCAACTGCAGTGTGAATTATCAAATCCTAACCATTTAACATACACTTTATCTCCTTTCTTTCTCAAAACATTTTCAACTATGTATACATCTGGATTTTTGTTTTCTTTAGCTCTTGCTCATAACAATTACTTTCGATATCTTTCAATTTATATGTGATTGGATGTTCAATTACAAAAATTTCTGTTGACCAATTTGCCATGTATCATTTTTGAAAAAGTTCTCTATGTTTGCTAATTCTCACTTAAACTTCTTTTTTAAATTTAACCTTATCATTAGGCACAACGATGCCTAACTTATAGTTCTTTTGATTAACCTCTATTGGCTTCAGTTTTATAGTCGATTGTTTCGTGTTATTGCATTCATCAACTAGTTTCAAGACTAAATCAACCCATTTATAAGTATCCTTCAAGACTAAATTTCTTCCACATATTTTCTTTAAGTGTTCTGTTGAATCTTTCAACAACAGCTGCTCATAATTCTCTAAAAGCAGAATAATGATTAATGTTGTATTTCTTCATCGATTCTTGAAAATCTTTATTATAGAATTCTTTACCATTATCTGTCTGTAAATTTTTTTGTTGTTTCGACTTGAGTGCCGGCCTAAGCCTGCTCCAGCTGGTGCTGAATATTTTTTCAAAAGCATCGACAACATTCTTACCCATTTTGTCTTTAATAGGGATACCCAAGCAAATTCAGAAAAGATGTTGACAACAGTCAATAAATATTTATACCTTTTATTTATTTCTGACATCCCTTTCAAATTACCTGACTCTGTGTTAACTAGATCAGCCTGCCAGAGATCATCAATACCAAGAGAAATTACATTTCTTCATTTAAAATATTTTATGTAATTCATTAATCATTTCTTAATGAATATTTATCCCATCACCACCTACAAACTTTTTTTCGCTAACTTATTCTTTTTAGTTTTGCATACTGTGCTAGGTCCTTCAATCCTCTCTTGACCATTTTAAGTGGTGAATCTGTGAGTATTAGGAGATTCAGTAAATTCGTTACACATCAAACAGTAGGTGTGATTATGATTGTCATTTATGTAGATTAAAAATTTAAAAATCTAATTTATTACACTTTCATTCTGTCATTATCATAATATTCTAAAATTAATTCAACAAACATGATTTATTCACCTGAAACAGGTGCAGCTTTTAACAGATTCATTTTGAGATATAAATATTTTATCATTCTTTTTCATTTCAAGTGATGGATTATTGAATTATGTTGGATATAAAATTTACAGTTCCTCAACATTGAACTTTTTTATCTCTATTTTGAAATCAGTAGGTGACAGGTCATGATTTACATTGGCTCTAAAAAGAAATAATTCTCTTGATTTTTACACCATATCCAAATGTGTATTTCAATATTTCTGCACCAGTATTAAAATAAAATTGCAGTTTATATTTGTCATGCATTCTTCTTCTGAAGATCACTTATTTGCATCATAACCATTTACTAGATCTTTTATATCTACTATTCTTCTGCCTTTAAAATCAGTATATCCTTTAGCTACTTTAAAAATGGTTCATAAATCTCAATGAAATTATTTAATTCAACTTTCTATTTTTGGATAAATTTCACTTTTGATTTTTCTAATTCTCCATTTTTAATTTTTCCATAGCTCTCCTTATAAGTCTTATTAAGGAAATTCCGTTTATTAAACTCAAATTATCATTAAATTCAAAGTTATCACATAATGGTTTTAAAACAGGCAACATAACTGACCACATATTACTTCATCAAAACTTTGTGCTCTCTCAGATTGTAGTACAAATCTTTTTTCCAAAGAATTAGCTAATCTAATTGGTATATTACCACCAAATCAATCAAAAACATATTTTATATCTTTATTCTTATACCAACCAATCCAATGAGAACCAACATGATCAGATGTATCTAAATTAACTGTTCCAGATTCATATTCTCTAGGATGACTTCGTAATTCATCAGTCATAAAAGCGCCAAAACAGTGTTTGATTTTTAATTGTTTAACTAATTCTCCTATATCGAAATTCGATAATGTACTATTATATTTATTAATCATATCTTCAAATATTTTTTACTTCACTGCCAGCTTTCTTTTCTATTGCTTCATTATGTCTTTTTTGTTCTTCTTATTCTGCATGAACTTTTTTCGTGTTTATTACTGCTTTTGCAGTTGCTGCAGATCAACCAACAAGTGAATCGATAGTTGAACCTTTACTTGGTTTTATTTTATTTGGGTTGCTATCGGAACACACTGATCCTGAAATGAATAATATATCCGCATAATTTGATAAATCTACACCATCAACCTTGTTACCCACATGACCCATAATAATCTGTTTTTTAGTTAAAAGACTCATTAATCTATCAGTCCCTTCATATGTCTTTTCACCAATTCTTAATTTATCTCCATAGAATTCAACTGATAATTTACCAACATATTTAAACATGCCAACAGGTTTCAGAACAAAAACTTTGTCTTAACCAGGATTAATATACTTTAACATTCTTTTACTAACATTTATCTTTTTAGCTTCATCCTGATGACTGCTGGAGTGTGTTTCCTTTCTTTTTTATATTGTCTCTCTTCATCACAATTCTTCAAAAGGTTTTGAATGTCTGTTTCACTTAATGTATAGTCATAATTACCAGGAACATCATCAGACCAATCTTTTAATGGTTTGATTGGTGATAAAACTCCAAAATCTTCTATATGATGATGATATGGAATCATTTATTTTTCAACTTCTCTATTTTCTTCAATAGCTTTCAGAACCTTATCACCTAAACCTTCAATCATTTGTTTTACTTGTTCAATAGCATAAATAACTGACTGATCTTTTTATTTTTCATACTCTGTTCTTGGTTGTTTTTTCCAAAGCTTGGATTGTGATTTCAGTTCTTCAGCTTCCTTTCTATAACGCTTAGCCTTTTTAACAATCTCCAGATCGTATTTTGTGAACATTAAAGAAGAAAAAACATTAGTTAAACACCTATAACATTTGTGTTTAACATTTTAAGTTCATGTTCAACATTTATGTTTATGTTTATCTTGAACATTTATGTTTAACATTTACGTTTATGTTGTTATGAAATTATTTTATTTCTGAACTTATCTTCATTTGGTTTTCTAGTCATATCTATTGTAAAAAATCTGAACTCATCATTGCAACATTTACTACACATTTCTTTAAGATCATCAAACTTTAAATCTCCTCCATTGAACTCATGGTAAAAGTGATTCAAATTTGTATCATATTGTCAAAACATATTTAAAAAATTCAGATTATCTCTAATTGTTTTGGTATTTTTGAATACATCTGATCTAAGTAAAAAAGTCTATTTCTTCATGTTTTCCTCTAGTAAAATATTCTCTAGCTATATCCCGATTTTCAAGAATGAAATCACCAAATACCACTACAGAATTTTCTTGGCATTCATCTAATGGGATAATTTCATCATTATTTTCAATAAAAGTAGCAATTTTCTCTTTATGCTTCTCTTTAGTTTTTTCATGTCTCTTTATAAATGCTTGATACTTTGGTTGATCTAAACTCTTAGAACAGACATACAAATTATTAATTTTATTTCACTTCAACCACCCTGGAGCTAAAATATAACTGTCAATCATTGATATAGTTTCTTCACAACAATTTGGTCCTATGATAGCATTGTTGTTGTTGTTGTGGTCTTCAGTCCTGAGACTGGTTTGCTGCAGCTCTCCATGCTACTCTATCCTCTGCAAGCTTTTTCATCTCGCAGTACCTACTGCAACCTACATCCTTCTGAATCTGCTTAGTGTATTCATCTCTTGGTCTCCCTCTACGATTTTTACCCTCCACGCTGCCCTCAAATACTAAATTGGTGATCCCTTGATGCCTCAGAACATGTCCTACCAACCGATCCCTTCTTCTGGTCAAGTTGTGCCACAAACTTCTCTTCTCCCCAATCCTATTCAATACTTCCTCATTAGTTATGTGATCTACCCATCTAATCGTCAGCATTCTTCTGTAGCACCACATTTCGAAAGCTTCTATTCTCTTCTTGTCCAAACTATTTATCATACATGTTTCACTTCCATACATGGTTGCACTCCATACGAATACTTTCAGAAATGACTTCCTGACATTTAAATCAATACTGGATGTTAAGAAATTTCTCTTCTTCAGAAACGCTTTCCTTGCCATTGCCAGCCTACATTTTATATCCTCTCTACTTCGACCATCATCAGTTATTTTGCTCCCCAAATAGCAAAACTCCTTTACTACTTTAAGTGCCTCATTTCCTAATCTAATTCCCTCAGCATCACCCGACTTAGACTACATTCCATTATCCTTGTTTTGCTTTTGTTGATGTTCATCTTATATCCTCCTTTCAAGACACTGTCCATTCCATTCAGCTGCTCTTCCAAGTCCTTTGCTGTCTCTGACAGAATTACAATGTCATCGGCGAACCTCAAAGTTTTTATTTCTTCTCCATGAATTTTAATACCTACTCCGAATTTTTCTTTTGTTTCCTTTACTGCTTGCTCAATATACAGATTGAACAACATCGGGGAGAGGCTACAACCCTGTCTTACTCCCTTCCCAACCACTGCTTCCCCTTCATGTCCCTCAACTCTTATAACTGCCATCTGGTTCCTGTACAAATTGTAAATAGCCTTTCGCTCCCTGTATTTTACCCCTGCCACCTTTAGAATTTGAAAGAGAGTATTCCAGTCAACATTTTCAAAAGCTTTCTCTAAGTCTACAAATGCTAGAAACGTAGGTTTGCCTTTCCTTAATCTTTCTTCTAAGATAAGTCGTAGGGTCAGTATTGCCTCACGTGTTCCAGTGTTTCTACGGAATCCAAACTGATCTTCCCCGAGGTTGGCTTCTACTAATTTTTCCATTCGTCTGTAAAGAATTCGTGTTAGTATTTTGCAGCTGTGACTTATTAAACTGATAGTTCGGTAATTTTCACATCTGTCAACACCTGCTTTCTTTGGGATTGGAATTATTATATTCTTCTTAAAGTCTGAGGGTATTTCGCCTGTTTCATACATCATGATAGCATATTGAATAGAATTTGGTAAACGTTTACTGTGCTTATTTTTCTGATTTATTTTCAGGAATTCTTAATTTTGGTTCCCAATCAGTATTCGATTAATTAAATAACAATTTTAGTAGTAAATGAGCCGATTATTTCAACTGAATGACAAGTCATCTATTCTCAAAAAGAGATCGATCAACTGTACCTATATAGACAGCTTTAGTAATGTTGCACTGGTTGGTTTTTATTCAACTTTTTTAACACCAAATATTATATTGAAAAATAATAAATTATATTGCAATGGAGAAACAATAGAAATTCCAACTGGTCAGTATAGTCTGTAAAATTTAGAAAAATTTATTCTTTCGAAAAAGCCTAGTATTCACATTAAACCAGATGAAATGTTAAACAGAGTTACTATTGAGAGTGATGTAAAATTGTATATGGATATAAAATATAGTATTGGAAGTGTGCTTGGTTTTACTAACCAAATTGTTGAGGATAATGAAAAGACTGTTGCTAACAATGTTTCTAAAATTATTCCATTTGAATTAGTAAATATGAATTTTAATTTGGCTGATGGGATGATTGTAAAGCATACTGATCATTTTCATTGAGAAACTAATATTATTGCTTCATTCAAACCGAATGCAGAATTTGGTATACCAATAATTCATGAACCACATTAGCCGGCCCAAGTGGCTGAGCGGTTCTAGGCGCTACAGTCTGGAACTGCACCACCACTATGGTTGCAGGTTCAAATCCTGCCTCGAGCATGGATGTGTTTCATGTCCTAAGGCTAGTTAGGTTTAAGTAGTTCTAAGTTCTAGGGGACTGATGACCTCAGAAGTTAAGTCGCGTAATGCTCAGAGCCATGTTTTGAACCACATTATCCTGTAAATATTCCTATTTTTGATCCAATTCAGAATTTAGAAATAACTATAACTAATGAACATGATAATCTAATCGACTTCAATGGAGCTACTGTAACAATTGTTTTAGAAATGTCTTAATAAATTTTTTCTTAATAAATCAGCAATAGCTAATGCATGAGCAAAATCGAGTGTTATCAGTTTTACTCATTCCCTGTGAATGAGAAGACTAAAACTAATTTAAATGTATCCAACAAGTATACTGAAATTAACATAAATATTGGTGATGGATGGCTTCATCCTAATCATGCCCAGTTATACATGAATTTCAGTGATATTGGAAATGATGGCACATATTATCCAACTTATGATGGGACATTCAATCAAAAATTAACCGATAATTAAGTGGTAACACTTTTTGATTTTATAACCATAAAGTAGGGAAATAATGTTATGTCTAGAATGGAGCATCCTTTCAGTTCCTCATCACTTTTACTGCATTTGACGTCATCTCTTGCTGACAAAATAGACACGGAAGGGCATATTCTTAATAACGGAAAAATAAAGAGCAAGAAAAATGAAGTGCTTTATCCGTTAGGAAAGCTTGGTGGATTTTTTAAAGATTATAAGCATATTATGTGGAAGGAAGATTTAACAGTAACTTTATATGGTCATCAAGTGTTAGAGATTCTGTTCTTCGATGGTCTGATTATAATTGTGCTGGAATTGAAATTAACGACACTCTTCCAAAAGAAGGTAAAATTGTCGTAGAATCCATGGAAATACGTGTACCAATTGTTAAATATGAGCCAGATTACTAGTTAGAACACAGGGAAAAATATTCTGAAAAATCCGAAACTTCTGATATCTTTTTATGAACTACAAACTGTAGAAGTTGCAGGACTGAGTGGCAAGAATAATTTTGAACTAGATATCACGAATTACTATAACTTAGTGGAATTTGTTATGCCATATTTCTTATTTGTTACATTTCAGACAAATCGTAAAAATAAACATTTAGCTGACTCTTCATTATTCGATCACATTAACCTACAGAATATATACTTGAGAAATGGAAGAAACGACATTTTCCCACAGGAGATGTGGAATATTAATCTTCCAAATAGTTTCCTCAAAGCGTACAATGCATTTCTCGATTTTAAACGAGTTACACAACCGAAAACAGATCTTGATATTAGCCCATATATTTTATAACAAATTATCCGATTTATGTCTTTAATATCACTCAAAGAAAGTATGCTGTAACATCATAGAAAACGACTATGAAACTGTGTGCAACTTTTAATGATAAAATTCCTGCAGATGCTATGTATGGAAAGAAGAATCTTACATACTATGCTCAACACAGAATACTTACCGAAAGTTTTTAATTATTAATTTTTACTTCTACATAAATGAAAGAAAAATTTAAAAAATTATAGAGGTGTTATGTTCATGCTTATACACAATTTTGAAACATTTTAAATAGATAAAGTAAAAAATTCAACAGCTAAAGCAGTTTATGACTTCATCACATTAGCACTTTGAATTTTTAAAAGTGGTTAATATTTGGTTGAGAAATAAGCGAAAAATCGATCTGTTACTGTCGCTGTGGTAAGCTCAGTGTTGCGCAAGGTCCTGCTCCAAGCGAATACTAACTCAGACTGAAACCGCAATGGCCATCGGCGCGCGAGCCACGGCTTGTTACCTGTCAGCGCAGAGGTCGTGCTCGCTCATCTTGGCTCTGAGCCAACTCTCGCTCCTGCAGAAACGCGAAACCTCCTTAGTCATTCTATTAGCCTAGTACAGCGACTTACTTCTAAGCTACTAAAATGAAATGGCATTTCAAAAGTTTCGAGAGTGTGTGATAGATGGCGTTCATTCAAGTTTCATTACAATTAACAGGGGAATATGATTGGTTTCAAACGTAAATAATTCTTTTTTAAAACTTAATTTTTACGATTATACTCACATTTACGTGTTTTTCGCATATGTTCAAGTTTCAAAGTACCTTTAAAAGCTCTACTTTTATGAACAAATTTTGATGGAAATAGATAATATTTTTCACTCTACTACATTTTGTAAATACTATTTTATTTTCCTATTGTCATCTACCGCTGCAGCCCATTAAGAAGAAGACGCCAACATCTGCCTTCAGCAGTTCTTCCATCTATTCCAGAGATAGATGACAAGATGCTGCCAGAAGAAGATGATGGGTGGGCGATGAGGTTTTGGCAGTTCATTTTATTTATTTTCTTACGTTCACCTTTTATAAAAATTGAATTAACTCTATTTTCTTACGTGCACGTTGCATGGGGGCTTAATTAAATATGATTGAAAATATTTTTTATGTTTTTTAGTAGCTGTAAGTCCGATTACGCAAGTCTCGTAAATGGTTGGCCCTGACTATTATTATTACGCTATCTGACTGCAAAGAACAACAACAAGAATGAAATGAAATTTTTCGTTAACACAATTAATTAATTAAGTCCCCAGCAACTATAAAATCTACGAAACCAAAGCACAAGTATAACTGTTCTGTATGTGGGAGTGTGACTCAACGTACACATCTGGCACGGTTCTTCTCCAACAAGACAAGAATTTTTAAATACCAATTATACTGACGTGATAAAAGAAAATTACAAATACTACAATTGCGTAAGGAAAGCACAATTAAACTCTAATACATGAACACACGTCAGATGCTTTGTTGACTGAACCTGTAATGACGCATTATTTAAAACATGGAATTAATGAAAAAACACGCAATATTTTACCTTCATATATATTGACGAAAAGCACTCTGATCGTTACAGTATTTCCATTACAATAACATCTACTATCTCTCCCATCAAATAACTGCATAAAACATGGAACAACACTCTCCACTATCACATCTCACTCCGACTTCACGAAAAGCAGTGTCCACCACAACTTCTCGGCAAGAACTGCCTGCCGCTACCTCTACCTCTCAATAATCACAGCCAGTGGAGGCGGCGGAACAATACTCTCTGGCGCGATCTCTGGCGCTGTGGCTCAGTGTAGCCACCTTTCATATGCCCTTCCTCCACGGGCTACAATTTCATGGTCAAAAAATCAGTTTATACAAATGTTCACATAAAATGCTTTCAATGATGAGTTTATACAAAGAAAAGACACCAACAGGTGACATCATTTCAGTAGAAGCAGTCCATCAGTTGCACCCAGCAATGTTGAGCAGGTGCAGACACCAACAAGTGACATCATTTCAGTAGAAGCAGTTCATCAGTTGCACCCAGCAATGTTGAGCAGGTGCAGACACCAACAAGTGACATCATTTCCATACAAATAGTCCATCAGCTGCACCTAGCAATGATGAGAGCAGGTGCAGACACCAACAAGTGACATCATTTCCATACAAGTAGTCCATCAGTTGCACCTAGCAATGATGAGAGCAGGTGCAGACACCAACAAGTGACATCATTTCAGTAGAAGCAGTCCATCAGTTGCACCCAGCAATGTTGAGTAGGTGCAGACAGCAAGAAGTGACTTCATTTCCATACAAATAGTCTATCAGTTGCACCTAGCAATGATGAGCAGGTCCAGAGAGCAGTCCATGATATTCACTATCACTAATCACACTGTTCATCAGCAGAAATTAATCATTCCTAAGTGTCACACATTACATTGAAAAGTGCAGGTAACAGTCCATAATATTCACCTTCACTAATCTGACAGTTCAGGCATGAACAATAGTTTGAAAACACATACAAATGCTTTTACACTAAACATATAAATTCTAATAAACACACAAATGATTTCAGATAATTGTCATATTAACTATTACAAATACTCAAATATCAGTAAACCTATAATATTTATGGGTGTCAGTGCAAGCCACTACAAACAAATAAAATAATATTTAGGAGATAGGTGGGTACGATTAGGAAAGGAAAACACACAAAACACACTCACTCATCTTTCATCCACATTAAGTACTACTGTGTAACTGAATAGTGTTAACTGTGTAAATGCAATTCTGTAAAAATTTGATGTTCATCATGTGTATCAAGTAGTAGTGGCAGCAATGTATAAAAGTCAATAATAGTTAGGTCAATGTCATAGTCATCATGCCAAGACCAATGTTTGCCAAGCCAGATCAAATGTACTGTTGTTGAACAACTGTCAGTGAGCCAAGATATGCAAATACTTCCTCTCTTCAAAAAAAGTATATACTGCTTAGTGATTTAACAAAGTGTGTGTATAGACTATCTTCCTTCTACTTTAGTGTTCTAGTCTGTTATCTTCATCCTCCTTGTTCCGTAAGACCAACAAAAAAAATATGCATCTCACTTACTTTACCTCTTATCCACCAAAACTCCAATAATCATGAACTTCACACAATCTCAATAATACCTCAATAATACCTCTTCAATACGTCGATACATATAAACCTTATTGCCAATATATGCTCCTCACTTACTTTACCTCTTATCCACCAAAACTCCAATAATCATCAACTTCACACAATCTCAATAATACCTCAATAATATCTCTTCAATGCGTCGATACATATAAACCTTATTACCAATATCATTTCACTTCAATAACAACTCTTTCCTCTAGTCAGTCTCATCGAACAAGTACAGATAAAATCATAATGCAAACCTCATCATCCCATACAATCCGAAGACACATTGTCAACACACAACCTCTGTGTAATCCATCTGAGCCAAATCTTCTACTCATTATGTATTATAAACAAAAGAAGTGCATACATGACCTCTAACAGACTTAGTTCGAATAACTCTCAGTAATTAAGTACGATTACGGAATGTGAATGATCACAATATTTCACAGTGTGTACACCACTTCAAGAATTATGGCAGAAGCAAACCTGTGAACTATTTCTTGTGTCAAGTTTCACTTCCTATTTCAATTGCTCACGAAGAATGCAGTGTAATAATTGTTAATGGTCTAAACCTAGTGTTGGTATGTCATGTCGTTAGCTTCCTTCCTATTAGCATAAATTTATACAGCTTCCATAAAACCTCAGCTCATGTGACTTCAACGAAGTTCTTTGTACCAATGTCATTCGTCGAAATATAGCAGTTCATTTTCTTATCTTAAAATATAAGGCGCTGAGCGTAAGCAAAACAAGCAATAGCGAGTAAATATACCAGTAGAGAACAGAATGTCAACAAGTGGATGCAGCACAATTCCTACAACGAGGCTCTGCCAAGCGAACAATCTATAATTAATACAATAGTGTGACCTAAACTCTCTGTATGTACACAGTATATCAGCATTGCTATATACCAAATTAAAGAGTAGTTATGACAACAACAGATATGTATAAATATGCAATCCATAAGCAAAGCAGTAAACATGTCATTAGCATCATATCAGCAGAAGCAAATAAATGTTCATATGTCATCCTAATAAGTAAACAGGAAGGCGCAAGCAGATAAATCACAAAGTATAACTTACATACCTAACCACATCAGCACAATAAATCAGGTGACAATTATAATTTAAATAAATAAGCACAGCAGGCACATAATAAAAAAATATGACATCAGTGAAAAAGCATAGCAGCCAAGCGATGCATAATATACACAAGTTACAACCCAGTTCATTAATAATCATTGTCAAAATCAGTTAACGTACGCAAGCACGTCGCTTCACAAGTAATTTTCATAGAACATGAAATTAGCACATAGTATGAATCACGTAATCGCGAGCAGCAAATTACGTCTAAAGTACGTACCTAAGTGGAAATATGTTACCTGAAAAATGAACTCAATTAATAGTTACCCTTTTTAGTTTATTAGTTTCTTCTTCGAAATTACATTCTTCCTGAAAATTTCTCGATAGCAAGTCCTCTTAACGTCGGAGACACACAGAATTTACCTGAAGTTCTTAAATATTTTATACAACCGTATCCTGAAAAATACTGAATTTTAATAACAGAACTCATTAACTCACTATAGCTTTATACTGAATTTAGTCGCAGAAATTAAACTGTGTATTTGTTTACGGCTGTCAGTGCATTCGCACTGAGCGCTCGATCAGCTGTAGGCGCGTGACGTAGGAAGCAATTGTTCGCGGTCAACGACTGCCTTGTGCGGCGCGCAGACTTGACTGTTGCTTTGAGTATGTGCCGCCTCCAAAACACAGCGCGGTATCCTTGTACTCTCCGCATGTTTACATCTAGCTGTTAGTTTCTCACGAGTATGTCATTCCACAAAATTTTTTCAAAAGTATATCATTCCACAAAAATTTTGGAAACTACGAACCTCTCGTTTTGTGGTAGGAACAGCATAATTACGAATAGCGTCTAATTTTTATGGATCAGGAAGAATACTTTCTGTAGAAATAATGTGACCGAGAAATTTCACCTATGAACGACCAAATTCAGATTTTTCCAAGTTCACAGTAATGCCAACTCGTGCAAAAATACGTAATAATGAATCCAAAATTTTGTTGTGCTCACTCCAAGAACGTTTAGCAATAAGAATGTCGTCGACATATGAAGTAATATTGTCACGAAGATAAACAGGTAAAATTTCATTTAAGCTACGAATGAATGCTGCTGAAGGTACAATAACTCCAAATGGTAATTTCCAAAGTCACTTTTGAGTAAATTAGTCATATCAGGTTATTATTTACTTACTCTCTAGATAGATTGATAGTCGAAGAGTTGGTTTGACAGATGCAAAGAATAGTAAAAGAGTAGGCAGCGGTACAGAAAACTAAAAGAGAAATAGCACCACTACAGCTCGGGGCCCTATGCTCGCTACGGCACATATTCACTTAGAGTAGTGAATCCCCTGAGGACCTTAATAGTCGCACATAATTTCCAGTTTGTGACTTAGTGGCAAATTTGGCGGGAGTGCGTACATAAATTGATCTAACCATGAACATGGATGTATCTCATTCTTAGAATTGCGGAAGATCTTAAATTTCCGAACAGTCAAAAAGTGTTTATAGTCAAAGTTTTCGCCTCGTGGCGACAAAGACCTACCGCGTCTGTCCCAGTCCGAATGTCGATTATTGTCAAGTTCGCGCGCCTGACGCTCTCTTGTTGCTTCTGGTAAATGAAATAAATTATTTTCTTCAAAGCCTTCTGCTAAACTAACACTTGTCAATTTATCTGAGATCTCCTCAACTCTTTCCGATGAGTCACTTAATTGTCCTTTCTGTTTATTTACGTCTTCCGTAAGTGTCGCGACTCGGGTTTCAGTATTGACACATTTGGTAATTAACTGTTCACATTGTTGTGTTATGTTATTTAATCTGTCATTTGATACGGATTCCTCGATTCTCTCAAGTATTTCTTCCTTATCGTGTGCACATTGTAAATTTATCTCTGAAAATTTCTGTACTATCACGCGATCTTTTTCTTCCTGGTCCCTGCCCTGTTCCTCATGTCTGACTTCTCTTGAAATTAAGCTATTATTGTGAGCCTTCAAAATCGGTTGTACTTCTTCTCTAATTTCTTTATTTGATTCGTCTTTCATGTTTTTGAAACATGTCCCTGTTCGCGAGCCTAACTGTGTTTCCATTGTTCCCATATCAGTTTCTAATTCAGATCGTAACTGTGATCCCACTGCTTTCATCTCGGTTTTAATTGATCCTATTTGTGAGCATAACCCTGTTGTCATAGCTTTCATTTCTGTTTTAATTTCAGATCGTAACTGCTCCATTGTTCCCCTATATGCTTTTAATTCAGATCCCAAATCCAGTATAGCACCCATCAACCGCTCCATTTCTTCTGTCGTTAACCACGCAATCTGAGAATTTTTCGATTGTGAAAAATTTTGAAGTGTTTCCGGACTATTTTCCCTACTTATTAAATTGTTTTCCACTACATTATTCATGACACTGTTTTCCTCTGTTGGCGAGTTCGCCATGTTAACAATTTCGTTATTCTGACTATTCATCATTTTTGCCTGTTTCATTGACCGCGTAATCATTTACAAAACATAAAAAAATTCGTCACTGTTCGAAAATCACACACAATGACTCCTTATCTCCAACAATACTATTCACACGAGATGTTTCCCTCAAACACGATTAACGAACAATTGAAATAATTGCACAAAATTGTCAAACGCGTATACAAGGCAATAAAAATTAAATTTTGAAAAATACCATTAGAAGAACGTCAATTACCAAATCTACATATGCAAAATAGACTACAATTACTAAACTACAAATTACTACAACAATACTACCGTCTACTATTTTCACAATCAGAAGATTTCCAAGGGACGATCCGAAGCAGTGGTCGCCACGTGCATGGGAGCTTAATTAAATATGATTGAAAATATTTTTTATGTTTTTTAATAGCTGTAAGTCCGATTACGCAAGTCTCGTAAACGGTTGGCCCTGACTATTATTATTACGCTATCTGACTGCAAAGAACAACAACAAGAATGAAATGAAATTTTTCGTTAACACAATTAATTAATTAAGTCCCCAGCAACTATAAAATCTACGAAACCAAAGCACAAGTATAACTGTTCTGTATGTGGGAGTGTGACTCAACGTACACATCTGGCACGGTTCTTCTCCAACAAGACAAGAATTTTTAAATACCAATTATACTGACGTGATAAAAGAAAATTACAAATACTACAATTGCGTAAGGAAAGCACAATTAAACTCTAATACAAGAACACACGTCAGATGCTTTGTTGACTGAACCTGTAATGACGCATTATTTAAAACATGGAATTAATGAAAAAACACGCAATATTTTACCTTCGTATATATTGACGAAAAGCACTCTGATCGTTACAGTATTTCCATTACAATAACATCTACTATCTCTCCCATCAAATAACTGCATAAAACATGGAACAACACTCTCCACTATCACATCTCACTCCGACTTCACGACAAGCAGTGTCCACCACAACTTCTCGGCAAGAACTGCCTGCCGCTACCTCTACCTCTCAATAATCACAGCCAGTGGAGGCGGCGGAACAATACTCTCTGGCGCGATCTCTGGCGCTGTGGCTCAGTGTAGCCACCTTTCAACGTTTTATAAAAAAAAAAAAAATTAAATTCGTTTTTCTTATGTGCACCTTTGTAAAAAATATATTCTTTTGAATGAAAGTGAGGTGAGTTAGACTTGAAATAGTCGGTTTACAGTAGATGAATTTGGGGATTGTGCATCATCCTCCAGGTGACCCAGAAAGTGGGCTAGTGGGGTACAATCCCCCAAATTCATCTAGTCACTCGCAATCCTAACAATACAGTCGAAAATGAACGAAAATGAAATTTCACGTGCTTGGAAAGAAAATGTAAGAGAACTTCCAAATGAAACCTGATTTACGTCAGTTCCGACTCCAGAACCGAAAAACGTCCAGACACTTACAGACGCTGCAAGAGATCTCATTCAGTATGGGTGATACTCGTAATGAGGGCTGTCAAAGCAGTAAACTGAGACTCCGCGAAGTGAGGATTAGGGGTACCAAGGATGGTTGGTCCCAATGTCCGATACAGACTTTCAAGCAATGTTATGTAGCTGTTTGTGCGCATAAGGCGACAATCTTGATGGATCGCTTTATGGAGAACAAGTACTTGTGAAATGCTCACCTCACTACTAATCTTTGGACAGGCTGCATGACAAGTGTTTCAGATAGATAATGATGTTGTTTATAAGTATTTACCGTAAATAGTTGTTTTAGCTGTCATAGCGGTAAAATATTATAAGTGTACACATTATCGTAATGGGCACTGTGAATGTGATTTGACAAACGTTAAATATTTTTGCTGTAGCTTGGGGAGGTTACTGAAGTACTTGCCAGCCTGGCAGTTTAAGGACAAAGTGACTATCAGATACTGTGTGACGTCGTCCCTTAGACTACTTTCGAGTTTCAGCTACTCCAATAGACAATATTATACAGTTTTGCACTACGGTGCAGAGTACTGT
Source organism: Schistocerca americana (assembly GCF_021461395.2). Classification (NCBI taxonomy): domain Eukaryota; kingdom Metazoa; phylum Arthropoda; class Insecta; order Orthoptera; family Acrididae; genus Schistocerca; species Schistocerca americana. Next base: position 128,980,203 of record NC_060123.1, on the reverse strand, counting down.
ACAATTATTCGATTATTTTCTTTAAGTTAAAATCATTTCGTAAGCTTGCGGTGCTACCTATGCTCAGTATTACGAGTCGTAATGATGGGAGTGTCTGTAACATTCCATGCATGTAGATGACAATGTATTTGCCACATAGTGGAACTGCAATTATCTGAGCCAGTGTGTCCACAAGCCCGTGGCAATGTGGCTTTGGTCTTTAGTTGCCGCGAGTGATGACGGATTAGCGTACTGTACTCCCTGCGGGACTAGGTAATTAGATGGTAACGTTTCGTATTAATTCGTGCAGAAGCTCCCTGGTAATTACAGTCCTGTACGTAACTTAACTGTTACACGTTTCATCGTGCTGGGTTCGGACACATCATCAAAGAGGCCGTGTTGCTTGCATCGTGACATACTCAGTTGTCTTTGTTGATGAAGGCAGCCCAGAGTTTGGCAATGGGAGTGTTCATTATTTCGGAGGACAACAGTAGAAGTCTCAAAGTGCCTCACACAGTTGTAAACGATCTCTAAACTCATGTATATATTGCTGTGGAGGAAGACCTCATGCCTCCTACAGGATGGTTCCCACTTCTTCAACAGTAAATACTTATCATTTTGAAGTTAACGCATATTTTCTAGAATTACCTACTGTATCATTAATTTCTGTATACAAGATGATTCAGCTGCCCTTGCTAGTGTGTTTTATGCAACCTGCAGTGCCTTCAAATACTGCATACGAGATTGTTAGTATTCTCTCATTCACTAGGCATGAAATATTTGTCCTACAGGAAAAATGAACAAGACTTTTTTGTAGTAAATGTAAGGTACTTAAATTTTAAACTGGTACATGTTTTCGCTAGACGCCATGATTTTCAAATTATTCAAGAAAAACGTACAAAAGTGACCATCAAACACCTTTTTCTTGCATAACTGAAAAACTGTGGCCTCCAGCAAAAACGTATCTCTCGCTTTCCAAGCATTAATCCCGACTTTGGGGTCTGCTGTTATGGTTAAACGGATGTGGGATCTTAATTTTAAGAGGCGGCCAGATGCCCTTCCTGTAGCCACACCATACCCCCTGGGACTGAATCAGTATGGATCTAGTGTAAGCCATGGAATAGTGCAAACTTGTTTCAAATGTCTGCGAGTCGTGTGATTGAGGCATAACGTGGGGACCAGCCCAGTATTCACCTAGCGGGATGTGGAAAACCACCTAAAAACCACATCCAGGCTGCCCGGCACACCGGCCCTCGTCGTTAGTCCACCAGGCGGATTCGATCCGGGGCCGGCGCCCTACCTGAGTCCAGGAAGCAGCATGTTAGTGCGCTCGGCTACCCTGGTGAGTCTCCAGCAAAAGCGTATATCAGCACAAAATTTATAACTGCATTAAATTTCCTGCAAAAAAGTGCTATTCACATTTTCTATAGGACCAACACTTTGCGTGTAGCGAGCGAGACAACGTTGTTTTGGAAAGTGTTGTGGGTTCCATGAAACCCATCAGTAGGGGCAGTAAAATTGAAATGCATCTCTATGTTGCAGCATAACTCTGATGGAACAACTGGAGTAATTTCAGATACCAAGAAACACTAATTGTGTTATCATTGGTATAGGACACTCGTAGCAGCATGGAGGTGGGAGTGAAAAATTAGTGACATGTGAGTACAGATCTGAAGTGCGTGGAACAATTTCATCCAAAATTCGTACTCATCTTACAATTTGGGAAATCAAACAAAGTGTTGTGAGACTAGATCTATTAGGGATGCAGGTGGAGACAGACTCTCTTGCTTTTCCTATCTAACATAAAATTCAGATAAATAACTAACAGGGCACTCACATAGTGTGTTTAAAAACTTCATTTTGTTCCTCTATTGCTCTGATGTTCTTGTTAATTGCAGAGTTTTTTTATTCATTCATGCATGTGCGCTGGTGACTACACTGCCGCAAACACTAGTGCAAAACCAGCGTTCATATCACTCAAAATAAATTAACTTCCATATCGTCGATTTTAACAGCTCTTGTGGTATAATTCGGATATTTTTGCACTAAATGAATTGTCAAAGCCATCACGGGTGGGAACTACAGTTGCTGTAGCGGGGAAAGCACGCGGCGTCCACGTGCGGGGGGCTACAATCGATATCCGCGAGCGCTGGCCACGCATCGCACACGCAGACCCACGCACGCGGCGAGCAGGAAGCGAAGAGCGAGCACGCATTTCCGTATCGATTGCCAACGCCAGCTGCGCGTCGAGTAATGCACCCGGGCCGCCATAAATCACACGCGGCGTAAACAGGTGCCTCTCTAACAGTGGACTCAGTTGCTCATTGTCTTCTTATCGGCGGCCTAAACCAGCGAAAAACTGGCTGTACAGCATCCTCTGCACTGATGATAATCAAAGATGTATTACAGCAAACACTTAGCCACAATTAGTAACTACTTATCCTGTAACATTTACATCAAAGTCTATTTCTTTCATTCGTTCTACGAGTGATATTCAACAAGTTCAAAATGGTTCAAATGGCTCTGAGCACTATGGGACTTAACATCTGAGGTCATCAGTCCCCTAGAACTTAGAACTACTTAAACCTAACTAACCTAAGGACATCACACACATCCATGCCCGAGGCAGGATCCGAACCTGCGACCGTAGCGGTAGCGCGGCTCCAGACTTCTTTTTCTCAGCCAGTTTTGGTTGAATCAATGCAGAATGTGTTGTGGGACATCGTGCAATATTCCTGCTTCATCCGCTATAATTTCATGAAGTTCCGACAGGTGCCGGTTCTATACGTCGACTTCAAAAGGGCCTCTACGACGGAGTTGTGTTCCACGCAAAGAGCTGTCATTCAGCTTCGTTCCGTGGAAAACCAGAGCATCGCAGATATTCATAGGCGCTTTCAGAATGCCTATGGAGACCTGGAAGTGAACAAAAGCACGGGTGGTCGTTGGGCGAGGCGTCTGTCGACATCGCACAAAAACGCGCATACCTGTCCGGTGTCCTGCGCGGCGGCTGGCGAAACACAACTGTGGCTCAAGCAGTGTTGGAACGTGCGGACACTCTCATTCTAGATGATCGACGGATCCCAATCAATCACCTTCGTCCACCAGTTGGGGTACTCAAAGGTGTGAGCCCGCTGGGTTCCTCGCCCACTGACAGAAGACCACAAAGAGAAAAAGGAGGACCAATTGCGTGGAGTTGTTTGCGCTTTACGAGTCGTGACAATTTTGTGTCGAACATCATAACAGGCGATGAAATATGGGTTCATCACTTCGAGCTATACATATTTCAATGCTCCTATGTGTACTTTACATCTTTTGTCAAATGTCCTGCCAGTCATTCCTATGTACACTACTGGCCATTAAAATTGCTACACCAAGAAGAAATGCAGATGATAAACGGCTATTCATTGGACAAATATAGAACTGACGTGTGATTACATTTTCACGCAGTTTCGGTGCATAGATACTGAGAAATCAGTACCCAGAACAACCACCTCTGGCCCTAATAACGGCCTTGATACGCCTGGGCATTGAGTCAAACAGAGCTTGGATGGCGTGTACAGGTACAGCTGCCTATGCAGCTTCAACATGATACCACAGTTCATCAAGAGTAGTGACTGGCGTATTGTGAAGAGCCAGTTGCTCGGCCAACATTGACCAAAAGTTTTCAGTTGGTGAGAGATCTGGAGAATGTGCTGACCAGGGCAGCAGTCGAACATTTTCTGCATCCAGAAAGGCCCGTACAGGACCTGCAACATGCGGGCGTGCATTATCCTGCTGAAATGTAGGGTTTCGCAAGGATCGAATGAGGGGTAGAGCCACGGGTCGTAACACATCTGAAATGTAACGTCCACTGTTCAAAGTGCCGTCAATGCGAACAAGAGGTGACCGAGACGTGTAACCAATGGCACCCCATACCATCACGCCGGGTGATACGCCATTATGGCGATGACGAATACACGCTTCCAATGTGCGTTCACTGCGATGTCGCCAAACACGGATGCGACCATCACGATGCTGTAAATAGAACCTGGATTCATCCGAAAAAATGACGTTTTGCCATTCGTGCACCCAGGTTCGTCGTTGAGTACAGCATCGCAGGCGCTTCTGTCTGTGATGCAGCGTCAAGGATAACCGCAGCCACGGTCTCCGAGCTGATAGTCCATGCTGCTGCAAACGTCGTCGAACTGTTCGTGCAGATGGTCGTTGTCTTGCAAACGCCCCATCTGTTGACTCAGGCATCGAGACGTGGCTGCACGATCCGTTACGGCCATGCGGATGAGATGCCTATCATCTCGGCTGCTAGTGATACGAGGCCGTTGGGATCCAGCACGGCGTTCTGTATTACACTCCTGAACCCACCGATTCCATATTCTGCTAACAGTCATTGGATCTCGACCAAAGCGAGCAGCAATGTCGCGATACGATAAACCGCAATCGCGATAGGCTACAATCCGACCTTTATCAAAGTCGGAAACGTGGTGGTACGAATTTCTCCTCACAGGAGGCATCACAACAACGTTTCACGAGGCAACGCCAGTCAACTGTTGTTTGTGTATGAGAAATCGGTTGTAAACTTTCGTCATGTCAGCACGTTGTAGGTGTCGCCACCGGCGCCAACCTTTTGTGAATGCTCTGAAAAGCTAATCATTTGCATATCACAGCATGTTCTTCCGGTCGGTTAAATTTCGCGTCTGTAGCACGTCATCTTCGTGGTGCAGCAGTTTTAATGGGCTGTAGTGTAGTTCGGTGGAAAACCAGAGCATCTCAGATATTCATAGGCGCTTTAAGAATGCCTATGGATACCTGGAAGTGAACAAAAGCACGGTGAGTCGTTGGGCGAGGCGTCTGTCGTCATCGCAACAAGAACGCGCAAACATGTCCGATCTCCTGCGCGGCGGCCGGCGGGACACATTGTGGCCCATGCAGTGTAGAACGTGCGGACAGTCTCATTCGAGATGATGGACGGATCGCAGTCACGCACCTCGCTGCCCAACTGGATGATGATAGGTGGGTGGGTGTTTTGGGGGAACAGACCAAACAGCGAGGTCATCAGTCTCATTGGATTAGGGAAGGAAGTCAGCCGTGCCCTGTCGAAGGAACCATCCCGCCATTTGCCTGGAGCGATTTAGGGAAATCGCGGAAAACCTAAATCAGGATGGCCGGACGCGGGATTGAACCGTCGTCCTCCCGAATGCGAGTCCAGTGTGGCCCAGCTGGGCTTCTCTGTTGGCAGTACTGAGTCTTTAGTCCACCAGTTGGGGTACTCAGAGGTGTGTGCCCGCTGTCTTCCTCTCCCCCTAACAGATGGCCACAAAGAGTAAAAAACGGACTATCTGTGTGGAGTTGCTTGCGCATTACGAGGCTGATCGTGACAAGTTTCTGTCGAGCATCACAGGTTATGAAACATGTGTTCATCACTTCGAACAATCCATATTTGAATGCTCTGATGTGTTCTTTACATCTTGTGTCAAATTAGTGAAAATTAGTTGTGTCATAATTTACTCACTGTATCCAGAATTTTTGTAACTGTGGAAACTGCGCCAAGAATAAAACCGAAATACCACTGGCAATTACCAAAATGATAGAGGTGACGCACCTTTCCGAGACTCGGGAAGAGGTTAAGAAGAAAATCAAAACTCTGCGGACGACATATAAGCGGGAGTGCAATAAAATGGGGAAAAAATTGAAATTCTTCGGCTCTTCCACGAACATTGTAGGTTATATGCTCCCACGTTGTGATATTGTAATCGATAGTCATTACAGGACCAAGTAGAAGACTTCTTTTTCAATGTGAGAGCGTAATAACTCTACATAAATTATTAAAACTGTTACTGTCCATTCGAAGGAAGTTGTAGTTATCAGGTTACAGTGTAACCTTTCCCTTAAGAACTTGAATAATGATAACATGGTCGGAACCATGCTGGGCTTGTTATTGCCACGGAAAATAGGGAATCCAGTTAATTTTGGCCCGATGTATACGATTCTGTTCATTGCGCATGAAAAGAGTTGCGGACGGTAACTTGCGTTTGGGGCGTGAAGATAACGCCATGTCTTTTCGAAACTGGTAGCAATTAAAAAAAAAAAAGAATAAACGACATTAGATTCAAATACAGCCGCTGGTTTTGTTATCATTACTCAAGTACTAAGTGTCCGTCTGAGGTCGCACTTTCCGTCGGAGGTTCGAGTCCTCCCTCGGGCATGGGTGTGTGTTGCCCATAGCGTAAGTTAGTTTAAGTTAGATTAAGTAGTGCGAAGGCTTAGGGACCGATGACCTCAGCAGTTTCGTCCCATAAGTCCTTAATATAAATTTCCAAATTTGATGGATTACCAGTTACTTTCCCTTAAGAGGTTTTATTTTGAACCGTTCCCTGGATCAGCGTTTTGTTTCCTTGTTTCTGTTCTTCTTCTTCTTCTTTAAGTATAGTGCTGAATTAGTGTTAGAAAAGCATTATCGGATCAGTAGTGTCACAATGCAGTATACACGAACATCGTTGCTTCAAAAGCGAGGTTAACCCAGTAATACCAAGGCATTTTTCATAACGCGCATCCCCGAGGAAGGAGGGCTTACTTTATGCCTACCCGAGAAAAAATTGTTGAATTTTATTAACAATATACTTCTTAAAGAGGTACTGATGTGTAACTGGGATCCAGAACATGAAAATTTATTTAGCAGTATTTTAGAGATGTTAACGCACTTTCAATATTGCTAGCTACTGACTTTATGACCATCACAAAAATTTAAAAAACGCTCATTTCGCTCATGGTTGTCGACTTTTACTCTCAACATACTCCTTAAAGACACATTTATGTGTGCCGGCCGGAGTGGCCGTGCGGTTCTGGGCGCTACAGTCTGGAGCCGAGCGACCGCTACGGTCGCATGTTCGAATCCTGCCTCGGGCATGGATGTGTGTGATGTCCTTAGGTTAGTTAGGTTTAATTAGTTCTAAGTTCTAGGCGACTGATGACCTCAGAAGTTAAGTCGCATAGTGCTCAGAGCCATTTGAACCATTTGAACCACATTTATGTGTAAGTAACGTCCTGAACCGCGAAATATTGAATACGAAATTCACTGGGAAAAGTGAAATCTGCTTCTGAGACTAAAATTTTTGGGTTAAGTTTAACAGAAAAATTTACAACAGAAATGGAATTTGAAGGAAGCATTCATCAAAAACAATAAATATATTTTTTAAATTTGAAAATATAAAATAACTGACTATATTACAATATTTTCAGAGGGTGGGTACTTTATAGTACCTCCTCCCCCCCCCCCCCCCATCCCTTTGATAATCCGAAAGTTAAACTGAGAAACTTTTTTGGCACTTATACAGGCTTGCTTGACAAATTCATGGCTACATAAGAGCGAATTTGACAAACAAGTTCGGTCGTTTACGAGAGCCTTAGTACTAAGGAAAACATGGCACTTGTAAAACGAGTGAGCCATTTACAGTAGCCGTGTATATATAAGGCGGTGCCGGGCGCCGGAACGTCGCCAGCTGGCGCTATCGAGGGCAGCGGCGGCTGCGTGTCCCGGCCGCTGTAATCGCATTACTCGCGCCCATTGCTCGGCTGTTTGCTCGGCGGCTCTGAATCAATGCCGCCAGCGCCGCCCGCGGCCGCCTGCTGAATTATTCAGTCCGCCCCGGCTACGGCCGACGCCAGTGGCGGCGGCAGCAAATCCGGAAATACGAGCAGCCGACGCACACCTCTGACTGCGACTGTTAAATGTAAATCGGCCGCAGTACGTGTTTAATAGCACATAACCTGGTGTTACAGGGCCGCGTTATTACGGCCACTGGCATTGCCGCAGGAAATCTGCTGTGCACTGAACACTGCCACTGATAATACTAATCTTAGAGCTCACGAGTACAGAGCTAACACGGCAGATAATATCTGTAAGTCCGTGTGTCGTCAAACATAACGCAGCGAGAATATATCGTGACGAACAGGAATTGGGGGCAGTCTGTGACTCAAATCCTGATCCCATGATTTTCGGCAGAAGTCGCCTTAGCCATTTTTCCATACGAGCATTCCTCCAGAACCGCAAATTGTCAGTGACGTTTCCTTCTTCACTTGATTACAACCAGTAGCCCCTGGTAGCACAGGAACAAAGACGTGTTCGGTCAGATAGCCTCTTGGTTAAGGCGACTACTGCCGATGAGCCGTACATCTTGTCAACTCTCGACCGGTTACAAATTTTCATTCTTCACAACTTTAACACTACACTGCATAGTCAAGTAGGTTTTCGCTGGTATCATCAAGTCATTGCGTCTTCATTGTTTCATCCCTACTGAATAGTTTCAGTTCAGCGCATATAATTCAATTTGTTCAACCACGTCAAGTCTGAAAAACACTGAAGGAGAAAAAAGAAAGAAAGAACAATGCACCGTGAAGGAATTATCCGAATGGAACGGAAATCGGTGCCAACGGTCTTGCCGCAGTGGCAACACTGGTTCCCGTCAGATCACCGAAGTTAAGCGCTATCGGACTGTGCTAACACTTGGCTGGGAGACCATCCGCTCTGCCGAGCGCTCTTGGCAGGCGGGGTGTACTCAGCCCTTCTGAGGTACACGGAGGAGCTACTTGATTGAAAAGTAGCGGCTCCGGTCTGGGAAACTGACATACGGTCGGAGACCAAATGTCCTCCGTATCCGCATCCAGTGACACCTGTGAGCTGAGGATGACACGACGGCCGGTCAGTACCGTTGGGCCTTCATGGCCTGTTCGGGAGGAGTTAAGTGGTTTTTTTATATTTTTTTTAGATGAAAATCGATAGATGTAATGTACATGTACGGAGAAACAAATGATTACAATTTCCAAAAAAAAAAAAAAGACTGGATGATTTATTCAAGAGACAGAACTTCATAAAATGAGCAAGTCAATAACGCGTCGGTCCACCTCTGGCCGTTCTGCAAGCCGTCGTTCGACTTGGCACTGATTGAGAGACTTGTTGGATGTTCTCGTGAGGGATATCGTGCCAAATTCAGTTAGATCGTCAAAGTCCGAAGCTGCTTGGGGGACCATGCCCGTAATGCGATATTGCTGGTCAAGATGCGGTTTAACAAGCACGAAGACAGTAGAAACTCTCGCCGTGTGCGGTCGGGCATTATATTGCTGAAATGTAAGCCTACGATGACCTGCCAAGAATGGCAACGAAACGAGGCGTAGAATATCGTCGACTTACTGCTGTGTTGTAAGGGCGCTGCGGGTGACAACTGCAGGGATCCTTCTATGAAAAGAAATGACACCCCAGACGATTAGTCGTGGTTGTCGCAGCGTTTGGTTGACCATAGTCAGGTTGGTATCCCACCACTGTCCAAGGAGCCTCCAGACGCGTCTCTGACACGTATTCGCTGGCCATCGGGGCTCAGTTCGAAGCGGGTCTCGTTAATGAAGACAATTCTGCTCCATTCAATGAGATTCCGAGCCGAAGGCGTGTCTGCATACGACCTGGACAGCGGTGGGATACAGACCTCTGACGCCCGCCATATGGCCCGACAGTCGTGAGTCGTGGTCTGGGGTGCCGCTTCTTTTTGATAGTAGTTTATTTATTTCGCGTATGGCATCTACAGATTAACGTTGCACACATACTATTAATTAATATAATAAACGAATTACAAATATATTATTAAATGATTGATTGCAAAAAAAAAACAATATCCGAAAGATTAGGGAGACAGCCACTGCAGCTATTACAAGTCCACATCTAAGCAGGTCACCCACTGAATAGCACGTGGAGTAGCATTCATGATATCCCTCCACTCTCCTTCAAACCTCCTCGCAGGACATTCGAAGATCAGATGTTTGTTCTTCTGCACCACAGTCGCATCGTGGGTCACCAGTCACTTTCCATTTGTGGAGAATGGTCTTACACCTGCCGTGGTTAGTCCTCACACGGCTAAGTCTGCACTAAGTTCTTCTGGGCATATGCATTCCCTCCACCGGTATCGAAGGATCAAAATCAGTGATGGGATGGTGATTATTCAGTGACCAGTATTGCTTCCATTCCCTTGCTATGTCGTACCTTTCTGGGAATTTGAGGACTTCGTCTTCCCATGTAGGTTTCCTGGGTTTTAGGCGGATAGTTGGTAGATGGTCCAATATTTTTTGGATAGGTATATCTACAGAGACAGAGGGGTCATTAATTTTCTTCCATTCTCGGATAGCTGCTTGTTGCCTTCTGAGGGAGGGAGGAGCTATATTGCAAAGGGCATGAAGCCAGGGAAGTGGAGTTGATTGCAGAGTTCCTGGGACAATCCTCATGGTGGTATTAAGCTGGATGTCTATTTTCTTCGTGTGTGTGTTCTTGTACCAGACTGGGGCGCAGTATTCGGCCACCGAGTAAACAAGAGATTGTGCTGCGGTGCGTAGGATGTTAGCTTGAGCTCCCCAGGAGGTTCCAGTCAGCTTTCTTAATATGTTATTTCGATTTTTTATCTTTTTACTGGTTATTTCTAGGTGTTTTTTATAGGTTAGTGACCGGTCAAGAGTGATTCCTAGATATTTTGGATGGGTGTTGTGCGTCAATCGCTCACTGCAGAATGTTACTTGTAACTCTCGTCTTGCCCCATGATTGTTCATGTGGAATACGCTTACCTTGGTTTTATTCGGTTTTGGGCAGAGCCTCTATTTCGTATAATACTGGTTAAGAAGTTGAAGGTCCGTTGACATGGTAGCTTCCCCCTCTTCGAATGTCTTGCTCTGAGTGGCTATTGCAATGTCATCTGCACAGCAGAATTTTTGCGATTTAGTTGCTGGCATGTCGCTCTTGTATAATTTGAAGAGAATGGGAGCCAACACTGATCCCTGTTGGAACCCATTGTTTATTGAGTAGGATTTACTCGTAGATTGACCTACGTTCACTCTGGAGTAGCGATTTTTCAACATGTTTTCCAGAAGCTTAGTTCTCTTGTGGCAAGGGATCGCTTTTTTCAGCTTGAGTATGAGTCCGTCGAGCGTTGCAGTTTGATAGCAGTGTCCCTTTGGTTGTCATCTGAGACACCTGTGCAGCAGAGTGCTACTCGAAGATTTTGTTGTCATTTATAACAAGCAACCTTGGACTTAAATTTCGGGAAGGTAATGCCCACATTATTGACTTGCTGAATTTTTCCGAAACTGAACTATTATTTGTATCCACATGAACATCACATCTATCGATTTCCGTCCCATTTGTATCTTTTTAGAGTGTAATTACCAAATGCAAACGCAGATGAGCAGTACTCTGCGCAACGAGTGGCATTTCATCGTAAATGTATCTAATATCATGTACATTTACACTTCGCAAGCCAACCATCCTTGTGTGCAGGAGGATGCTAGTCGTACCACTGTAATTTCCACATATCGGTGAAGAACCAGTCTCAGCATATTATACCTGAAGCGTTCTAAGTATTACCAGAAATGTTCCCAGATCCGATAACTGCACTGTAAAATGTACGTCGCTGAAGGTCCATGTACCTTCTCGAAGTGCGACTGCCGGGCTTTATAATGTCACCTTCCTACTAAGGAATGTCGATTGGAGACCGATTGAACCATCCAACGTCCTGTTACATCTAACGTAAATGCAGTCACGCGTAGATAAAAGGACTCGAAAATAACTTGAGTTTTAAGAGAAATTGTTCAAATTAGAAAATACAATTCAAACTTGAAGGAGTTGAGATCACATATTTCTGTGAGGCCTAGCAACACTTCATTTGCATAAGATATCACGCAACAAGACAAAGCAGTATCAAGCAGCGCCATTCAAATACTAGCACACAAAATATAAGCTTTACATGCAATGTAGCAATGGAGATATTTTTATAGACACTGTAGTGCTAAGGGACAACTACGGTTATGTGGAAACAAAAATTCTGTAAAAAGCGTATTAGCAATGGAGTTATTTTTATAGAGTTTTTACTGCTAAGGGAAGACTACGGTTAAGAGGAAACAGAAATTCTGTAAAAAGTTAATTTGCTGTCAACAGTTGTAATTTATTCATCTGGAGTCAAACCGAAATGATTTAGCTGTACAGCAGTTCAGCCCAATGTCCATGCCCACCACGAAGATTGTGCTGGCCTACTACAAAAAGCATACTTATCCATGACTCTTTATCACTGCCCCTGTGCGTATTGGTTCTCCTTGTACTGAAGTGGCTTCCTCTCCAAAATTGAAATTCGCAACGGACAGGCTCTGATTAACACGTACACTGTCGGTCGCTGGCTCACACAGACTGACGGTCCGTCTTGGTTCAACAACGAAACAGTGATCTACGTAGTCCAGCCCTATTTCTCTCTCAAATTTTAAAAACACTCTCTATAAATGGATTTTGTCTCTTATGTTACACTTTCTACTACTCTCATATACCGGGTGATCAAAAAGTCATTATAAATTTGAAAACTTAATAAATCACCGAATAATGTAGATAGAGAGGTAAAAATTGACACTCATGCTTGGAATGACATGGGGTTTTATTAGAACAAAAAAAAAACACCCCATATTGCTAGATGCGTGAAAGATCTCTTGCCCGCGTCGTTTGGTGATGATCGTGTGCTCAGCCGCCACTTTCGTAATGCTTGGCCTCTCAGGCCCCCAGATCTCAGTCCGTGCGATTATTGGCTTTGGGGTTACCTGAAGTCGCAAGTGTATCGTGATCGACCGACATCTTTAGGGATGCTGAAAGATAGCATCCGACGCCAATGCCTCACCATAACTCCAGACATGCTTTACAGTGCTGTTCACAACCTTATTCCTCGACTACAGCTATTGTTGAGGAATAATGGTGGACACATTGAGCATTTCCTGTAAAGAACATCATCTTTGCTTTGTCTTACTTTGTTATGCTAATTATTGCTATTCTGATCAGGTGAAGAGCCATCTGTCGGACATTGTTTGAACGTGTGTATTTTTTGGTTCTAAGAAAACCCCATGTCATTCCAAGCATGTGTGTTAATTTGTATCTCTCTATCTACATTATTCCGTGATTTATTCAGTTTTCAAATTTATACTGACTTTTTGATCACCCGGTAATTTGATTCATTAATAAAAAAGCCGAAAATCTCTCATTGAAAGGCAATAAAAATTGTAACTTTGTGCAGATAATAAAATATTTGAATTAATTTCACATAGGACTAGTAGATGGCACTGGCTGTTAGTTTCAGAAAACATTGGCATAATACTGACACAATTAAAAGTAAATTATTTAATAAACTGAAAACTAAAAGAAATAAAATTTTATTTGTGTGTTAATGACTTGACAAAAAAGAAACCACATACTTTCAGAGACCTTTCTTTACAAGTGTCAAACGTCTATGATGTCTGTATGCAGACCGAAGTGATGATTGAAAATATGCACCAATGGCAGGGTTCGAAGCCGAGTCTCTTGCCTACAAGGCAAACGCACTAACCACTACGCCTCTCTAGCACGGTGGCTTTGCACAACTGCATGGACTACCCTAGCAGCATACCCTGGTTCTAATCCCAGCCTTGGTACAGATTTTCTTTCGTCACTTCATTCTGCATATACGCATCATAAACGTTTGAAACTTTAAAAGGTCTCTGGAATCAATAGTTTCATTTGATTAAAAAGCAGCTATGCTGGGGTTTCAGGCAGGATCCCCCGTCTCGTTCGGTGCTGAGGTTCTATTCCGATACAGTTGGAGAGCCTCTGCAATGCCGTTCGTGATTAGGGAGAACACCTAGTGGGCGAGGCGTGAATGGGAATTTGGGTTGAGGACGGAAGCGTGCCAGTGTAGTCCTTACAATTGTGTGAAGCCGCACCTGCCTATTAAGCGGGAGATCCGGGTTCGAACGGCAGCCTTGGTACTAATTTTCATTTGTCGCTTCAGTCTGCATACATACATCACTAGTGTCTTTTGTTTACTGTCATTACAACTTCCAGTTGGTTCCCTGCCACTTGAGGAGAAATCTCGACGAAGATAATTCGAAGCTAAGTAGGCCAGTAGAGACAACAAGATCCAAAAGTTTTTCACTGAAATAAATGTAGCTTATTAGCCGTATACGTCAACTGAGTAAATTTCCAGGAAGTTGACTTATTTTATTGTCGATTGCAGAGTTTTGAAATCTAACTACAGATGTCCAAATAGTTGTTCTCAAGGAAGGATTGTACAACCGCAATAACAACAACGTATTTTGTTTATTCGATAATAGTCATTAAAGACTACGTTAGCGGGCACTTACACGTCTTCTTTGCAACCCAAAACCAGTGGCTCATTAGGTGTGTGCTTTCTTTGTTACAACGCAGACGACAGTCAATCAGTATTTTGTATAATTATGAAATTTTAATAAATATTACACACGTAGAATGTACAATATTTTGTGTTGCTTATGGCACTGTCGTCGTCGTTGTTGCTGTTGTTGTTGTTGTCTTCAGTCCGAAGTCTGGTTTGAGGCAGATCGCCACAGTGCTCTGTCCGGTGCAAGCCTCTTCATCTCTTCTGTATCCTGAATCCATCTGAACGAGCTTATCTCTTGGTCTCCCTCTACAGTTTTTACCCCTTCCCATACTTCCCTCCGATACTAACGAATCCTTGCTGCCTCAGGATGTGTCCTATCAACCGATCCCTTTTTCTTAGTCAAGTTGTGCCACAAATTTATTTTCTCCCAAATTCTCTTCAATACAACCCTATTAGCTACGATATCTATCCATCTAATCTTCAGCGTTTTTCTGCAGTGCCACATTTCATTTCAGAAGCTTCTATTGTCTTCTTGTCCGAACTGCTTATCGTGCACGTTTCACTTTCGTACCAAGTCGACTCTCCAGACAAATACCTTCAGGAAAGACGTCCTAACACTGAAATGTCTGCTCAATGTTAGCAAATTTTTCTTCTCCAGAAACGCTTTTCTTGCCGCTGCTAGTCAACATTTCATACCATTTCAACTGCGGCCATTACTAGTTATTTTAACGCGAAAATAGAAAAACTTGTCTAGTACTTTTAGTGCCTCATTTGTAAGATGGCAAGAACTATGCCCCTTACATGAAGTCATTGAAGATCACCTAACTTACGTTGAGCGAACAGTAGGGCTGAACAAAATGACTGACAAGGCACAATGCATCTTGTAGAGGGTATAGTATGGGCGTAGTGGAATAATTAATGTCGGGTGATGGTTTTAAAGTAATTCACACGACATGAAAACTTTGTGGAAACGAGTCGCTTTACTGGACGCTAGTTTACCCCAGGGAAGTATTTGACCGTGGCGAGCCGGGGGAGCGGCTAAGGGAAGCGACAAAAGGTAGCTTAGGGCGGCTCAAGCTCTGAGAAAGTGGTAATGGAGCGCGGCCTCCAGCCGCCTTAAGATGAGTGACAGTGAGTCGGTGGTTGACCCCGAATCCATGCTGGTGTACCAAGAAACAGACAGAGAACTTGTACGCCTGTTGATAAATGTCTGTCGTCCCTTTTTCTGTGAAACATGCAACAAAGCCGCTCAAAGCTACGGTGGAGCGGTCAACAGAGGTCAAAATATGCGTTTTCGTGACTATAGCAACTTCACACTGAATTCACGGTTCACAGAGAATGAAGTAAATCAGGTGAAGAGCGACAGCATGAAATACACCGGCCTCTGATCGGAACGTAGGACCAAGGAATTTGAAGAACTCTCCTGGGAGTCAGAATTCCGGAAAACTTGGTGTTTGTGCAGACGCTAACCTTGATGGGTGGCCTGGGGGGAGCTAAATAGAAGAAGTTGAGAGAAAGGGAAATTTTGTGGGAATTTGTTCACTTCCTAGAGCAGGCATTGGTCGGCACTGGGAAGCGACACATAATTAACGTGACTTGTGCTGCAATTGGCGTAAGTGATTTTGCTGGAGGAGAAACCGAGGCAAAGAGCGGACTGGCAGAAGTCTCAGTAGAGGTCTTCCATTCCCAGCTTGCCTAGAGTGCGGACGTGGCTTTCTTTACTCAGCTTGCCTGAGAAAGAGTGAGCATCTCTGCAGTTTAGGACTTAGCAAATGGAACGATTGAGCTTGGAGATATAAAGTTTTGGTTCACCTATGTACTGAGCAAGTTAGCTAGGAGTGAATAGATGAGTGCAGCCTTGCAGCACGACGAGGTCGGCCGACGTCCACACAACGACGCCGCTCCGCCATGCTGTATTCGGTGATATTGCGTCCGCTCTGGCCACTGATTAATTTGTTGGATCACGTCGGCAAAGTTTCCACGAAGATTTCGTGGGCCGTGTACTGTAAAATTCTTCTCGCACTTCGCATTAAGCCTGGGTCAGTCGATAGGAATTACTTTTGAGTTATCGAGCTTTACTCCACGCAAACGCAATATATTACCACTGCCTGTTAGGAGAATCATGTAATGTGATGATTGAAGGTCATGAGTTAAAAATAAATTTGTGAAAATCGACTGCATCTGTTTTCAATCAAGTAGTTGAAATACCAAGTCACTTTCTTAATTAATTTTATGTTCAACATTTGCATCTGGTGTTCAATAGCTGCATATAACATCAATGTGCACCCCTTTTTAATTAAAAGTGATCAATTCTGAATCAATTAATGTCAACACTGCCACCGCAGTTCAATCAGAAGTCACAGGGCCTTATTACTTTCTTTGCGTTATCCGATATTGCGGCAGTTTTGCACTCTCTGTTGATCTGTTAGTCAATTAGCTGGGGTGAACACACGCCAAGACCAGATAAGTGACGGGTGGGGTGTTACACATTTCGCAATCTACCTTCTTCAGCCTCGCGTGATTTATTTCACATACATTCTCTTACCCTTGTTTTGCTTTCGTTCATATTCATCTTACGTCCACCTTTCAAGACAGTGCGCATTCCATTCAACTGCTTTTCCGAGTCCTTTGCTTTCGCTGACAGAATTCCCAAGTCGTCATCCTAGGTTAAAGTTTTTATTTCTTCCTGCTAAACCTCAATGCCTTCTCCAAATTTTTCTTTGGTTTTGTTTGAAGAATGTTTGCTCAGTGTACAGACTGAATAATATTAAGGACAAGCTACAACTGTGTCTCCCTCCCTTCCTAACGATTGCTTCCCTGTCGTGCCCTTTGATTGCCGTTTGGTTTCTATACAAGTTGCAGATAACCTTTGGCTCCCTTTATTTTATCCTGATACCTTCAGAATTTTAAAGAATGTACTTCGAAGCGTTCTTGGTAGTAGTGCTTACGGCACTACAAACCCTAATACCGCCCCGCTGTGGTGCTGGCGTTTGTGACTCCTGAGACGATGGTTCGGTGGTCTCTGGCAGCCGCCTCCAGGAGCCGTCGGTCACGCACTGGACAGGTCCACGCTGGCAGCGGCCGTATCCAGCAATCTCTGCCTCCTTCGTGTTGTTCCCAGAGCCTGACCGATGACCACCAGCTGGAACGACATTACTGGAGCTGCCTGGTGGCCGGCTCCTGTTCAGCGCCACACCACTGGAGTGCCACTCACAACGCCTGCCGACGTACACGCTACGAATCACGTGCTCACAACTGAACACCGTTTGTTTGCACCGAACACTGACAAAACTGTGTAATCTTTCCACCGAACGATTGTGAAGCTCATCACAATCTTTCCTCTGTCCCTCTGCAAGATTTCTGCAACTGCACTCTTAAAATGACGCTAGAATTATTACAAACGGTGTGCCGGAACGCGGAGCGGCCATACGACGGTGAGTCAAATTAAACCTTCAATATATTTTTAAATATTATTTATGGTGCAGGAGTGGTACAAACCTGTATCACTTTTCACCATAATCTCACCCACGCTCAATGCAAGTCCTCCAGCGCTTGCAAACAGCATAAATTCCTTTAGAAAAAAATTCTTTTGGTAGTCCGCGCAACCACTCATGCACCGCGTGGCGTACCTCTTCATCAGAACGGAACTGCTATCCTCTCATTGCGTCCTTGAGTGGTCCAAACATATGGCAGTCACTTGGGGTAAGGTCTGGTGAGTATGGTGGATGAGGCAGTCACTCAAAATGCAGGTCTGTGATTGTTGCAAGTGTTGTACGGGCAGTGTGGGGCCTTGCATTGTCATGTTGTAAAAGGACACCTGCTGACAGCAGTCCACGTCGCTTTGATTTGATTGCAGGCCGAAGACGATTTTTTAGGGGATCTGTGTATGATGCACTGGTGACAGTGGTCCCTCTAGGCATGTAATGCTCCAAAATGACGCCTTTTTCGTCCCTAAAGAGAGTCAGCATAACCTTCCCTGCTGATGGTTCTGTTCGAAACTTCTTTGGTTTTGGTGATGAGAAATGACGCCATTCCTTGCTCGCTCTTTTCTTTTCCGGTTGGTGGAAGTGAACTCAGCTTTCGTCCCCAGTAACGATTCTTGCAAGGAAGCCATCACCTTCTCGTTCAAAGCTCTGAAGAAGTTCTTGACAAGCATCAACACGTCATTCTCTCATTTCCGGAGTCAGCTGCCGTGGCACCCATCTTGCAGACACTTTGTGAAATTGAAGCACATCATGCACAGTGTGGTGTGCTGACCCTTGACTAATCTGTAAACATGGTGCAATGTCATTCAGTGTCACTCGGCGGTTTTCCTTCACTATAGCTTCAACTGCTTCAATGTTCTGTGGAGTCACAACTCGTTGTACCTGACATGGACGAGGAGCATCTTCCACTGAAGTCACACCATTAGCGAACTTCCTACTCCATTCGTAGACTTGCTGCTGTGACAAACATGCATCATCGTACTGAACCTTCATTCATAAATGAATTTCAATAGGTTTCACACCTTCACTACGCAAAAACTTCCCGGGTGCAAGTCGCAAGTGGGGCGGACGTTTTTATACTGATACTGCGACGGTGTATGTGCATCTGCACTATGCTGCCACCTACAGGCCATTCTGCACGCTGTTTGTAGCAGGTTTACCAACTTACAGGATAACGGCGCGAAATTTCGATTTGTTGTTACAAATTTAAGGTTTTCATATACACTGCCGAAAACAAATTAGTGCACCTGCAAAGACAACGTCGATTTTGATCCGATGACGGCATACGCCATCTGGGGGATAGTAGATTTACTGATAATGGTTTCAACGTCGTCCGCCAACAGATAGCGAAGTGGCATAGCTACGTGAACGCCATCCATATGTACTTTTTTTTCTCTTTATTGTGATTTTAAAACCTGTACAACAGGTAGGCTGGCAGCAGCATTCTACGCTGCTCTTCAGCCGTAGAACAGACAGTGACAAAAAAAACATAAGGAATACACATAATTGACATAATGGTGGGTAATAAAACAGTAGACACAGAAATAAACCACGGAGCCGTTCACACTCGACGACAATCCACACTACAAACTGTTGACACGACGCACAAACACTGATGATTTCGATGGCACATGTGAACGGTGAACACTAGACACAAAACACGACGGCACACACGAGAAACGGATGGCGATTATCTGCGGCGCGCGAATGTCCACGTAACGTGTGCGAGTCCGGTGACCTGCCAAGAGGGGAAGAGGGGTGAGGGGGAGGGAGAGGGAGAGCAAAGATGCCAATGGCAGAGGAGATGGGAGGAGGAGTGGAGGGACAGGGGTAGGGGAAGCCCAGGGGAGGAGTGGGGAGAAAGGGTGGAGGGAGGGAAGAGGGAGAGAAGGGAGAGAGGGTGCCCAAAGGAACAAACACAGGAAAAGGAAGGGAGGATCAAAGTTGGTAGGAGGTGTAGATGGAGGGGAGGGGGAGCTGGCGGAAGCCACCTTGGGAGAGGGTATGGAGAGTGGAGAGATGGAGAGCAGGTGGGACATGGAAGTACAGGCATGGCAGCGGACGGGGGCGGGAGAGGATGGGAGAGATCAGCGGGTCAGGAGGATCGAGTTTACAGGAGGTGTAGGAGATCCATATCCGTTTGAGGAAAAGGAGGAGGTGGGGGAAGGGAATTAGGTCATACAGGATCTGCATGGGGGAGGGGAGACAGATGTGATACGCGAGGCGAAAAGCATGGCGTTCTAGGATCTGAAGGGATTTGTAAAAGGTAGGAGGAGCGGAGATCTAGGCAGGGTGGGTGTAGCAAAGGATAGGGCGAATGAGGGATTTGTAGGTATGGAGGATGGTAGAGGGGTCCAGAAAGGAGTCCAGAAAGGAGTTTGATCCGTATGTACCCTTTAATAGGAAATGCTCACAGCCAGAAGGGTCAGTTTGATGCAAATGTCTGACGCAAGCAGGCAACCATGCCACAGGGACACACTCGTGTTTCCTACAACCAACTAAGCGAGTTTGAATGATATCGGACTGTGGCTTCGCTTCGCAAACTGCCACACAAGCGGTACATGCTGCGGTAGTTGTGCAACGATACTGGTATCAGTGGTCAGGTGAACATTCTCACACCTGTAGACAAGGTTCTGGACGTCCACCCAGCACAGACGCCCACCAGGATCGTCGGATTGTGTGGGCAGCAATGTCAGATGGTACAGCTACCATAGCTCAGGTAAGAGGGCGTATGAGCCCAGACGTGTAACACGAACTGTTGTGAACTAGTTATTAGTGGTGGCACTACGGATACGCACATCTCTAGTCCGTCTTCTGCTCACACCACAGCACCGACATGCACGGCTCGACTGATGCCTTCAGAGGATCACTCAGAAGATGGAATAGAGCGTCGTGGTCTTCAGCAATTAAAGGAGATTCTGCCTCCACGAAGGTGATAGTCGCTTGCACGCACAACGTAGACCTGGAGAGTGCTGTGTTGTAAAGTGCATTCGTCCAAGACACACTCGCCCCACCTCAGGCATTACGGTTAGAGATGCGGTAAGCTACAACTCTCGTTCACCTTTCGTGTTTCTGGAGGGGACGCTAACCAGCACTTCGTACGTGCAGAAGATTGTTATATCTTGTAAGCTTATTAGTCCGTCGCTGACATAGAAGACTGCAAACCTTCTTTCCATTCCGTCTGGGCAAGCTGTGCAGTGACTAGAATACATGTAAAGCTTACTAGGAGAGGGTAAATGCTAGCTACAATGAAGTCGATAATTCGATCGAAATATTGGCATTTTAATTTGATATTCCCCACAACTGACAAAATTAACAAAAAAAAGTGAATCTCTTTGTTCACCCACACACTCCTGAGAATGGCTCATTAACAATTTGCAATTATGCGCCCCTATTACAGGCAACTGCGTTGATAAATACTCGGCACCTCGCAAGGATAACTTCTAGATCGAGAATATTAGGTAAGTTGTTGGAAGTGGTTTGGCGTTGGTGAAAATCTCGCTTCTGAGAACACAAAGAGATCTAACCTCAGAACTCTGCACGGTCACACGCGTTGGTCCAATGCTGCGATACAGACCGTATATCTCCCTTCGAAGAGGATGGCCTAGACGCCGTCTCCAACTCCGTACCGCTCGATGGCTGAAGGCGAAGTCCGCCTCCACAATTCTCTCGCCTCCCACGCGTACGAAAACGCCGCGGAAGAATACTCAGTTTCGGCCAATATCGAACGCTCTATCATCGCCGAAATCCCTCCACTGAGATCTGCCCAATGATCGAGTAGGTCATAACGCCCCTAGGCAAACGAAATTCCCGTCTTCGCCACGTGTTGCCCAGCACAGGTGGCTCCGGATGCCGGGCTATCCCCAAAAGCGCCGTATTTTCCCGCGTTTCCGGTGACCGCTACCTGCCGTCCACGGCGGCCCGGCGAGCTACGGCCATCTGTAGACTTTACATTGCACAATCCTCAACTTCCGATACTTTTCATCAACGCTTTAAGTTCGTGGCTCAATCACGCAGACATGCAGGGAATACTGCTCGAGAGTGCCTCATATTTATCATAATTCAACTAAGTCATGATCTGATGCCCTGGCCAGTCTCTTTACAATTAATACTAATGTTTGTAGCCTAACGTGTAAGTGCCCATGTCTTGGCACCTTACAGTCTGTTCTTTTGCCGTTCTTGCAACAGGAAAGTTGTTCCAACAGGATAATGCTCAGTTCACCAACACACTGTCCGTGAAACTCAACGTGCTCTACAAGACGTGCAACAATTTCCCTGCTGGACTTGTCTCCAGTCGAGCACGTAATAGTAGTGGTAGTAGTAGCATTATTCATCCGTAGATCTCTTTTTACAAGGATATAGGACATGTCAAAGTATTTACAAATTTAGATCAACTTAAAATAAGCTAATTCGTATACACATACATTTACACACTTCTAGTTAGAGACAATCGTTAGATTTACTCCTGGTATACCATACTTTTTTTTACAAATAACTTACTAAATAATTTAATGCCACATTGTTCATTCATATCTCACTATCAGTCACTGCGCACACTATACATACATTGTTTCATAACACTTGACTCACTAAAAACACACACACACACACACACACACACACACACACACACACACAAGTGACCTCTGGTCCATTTTCTGTACCGCAACTTCCCATTTACTATCCTGAAAAATTGAGTCAGCATCCCTCCATAATGAGTGAGATGTTGAGCTCAGAAAGAGGAAGAGATGTTAGTATTGTGCCATGCATAGCTTGGGGGTAAGTATTTATAGAAAGGAAAAAAAGAAACATAAAATGAATGTGTTATGTGGAACGTTCACTATTTTATAATCATTATTATTATTATTTATTTGTATAACATTTTTATCAAACCCCTACTCTGTTTTAGCTAAGTAATCCTTCAGTGTACACAATGTATGCATAACAAGTACTTTTTAGCTGCCTTTTTAAATAAGTGTATTTTTGCAATTTCTTTAATCTCAATTTATTGTACAGTTTTATTCCTTGGTATAAAATGCTGTTTTGAGTTTTATGTTTATTTTTTCTTGGTAAATGTAAGTTCAGTCTATCTCTTGTTGCATGGTCATCGACAGTGCTGTTTGTGCACTAGTTACCAATGTTATTTTTGATGTGTACAACTGACTGATAAAAGGAATTCACATGGGGCAGTTAAAATCCCCAGTATTCTGAACAGATCTTTACAATGAGCTCGACTGGTATTTTTGGTGTCGGATATGATGGGTTGAGAAGTGACTCGTCGACCAACAACTCTTACAGAACTACATGAACAGCTGAGCAGGCGTGCCATAACGCATCCCAGGATAGTATTTGCCATCTGTGCGATCCACCTGATGCCAGAGTCAGCGGCTGCACTGCCGCCCGTGAAGGCTACACCACGCACCCATATGGGTGTTTCAGCGTCGGTCGATACCTGATCCTGCAGAACCGCTTGTGCTGTTTGTTGATCTGTAAATCAAATCATTTTATGTACTCCATATGCACTGTTGCAACAGTAAATCTTGACTGAATTGTAAACCTCTAAAAAAGTGTACTAATTTTTTTCCAGCAGTGTGTTTATTTTTCCTCTATGGAGCTGCTTTCTGGTCCTACTCATCTGCCTAGTGATCTTCGTAGGCTTTTAATTGCCTAGCTACGATATTACCTTTCCTTCTCGCTCTGCAGTGACTGCGGATACAGTAGCAAGCACTCCGTCTTCAGGCCACAAGTGGCCCACCGGGACCATTCGACCGCCGTGTCATCCTCAACTGAGGATGCGGATAGGAGGGGCGTGTGGCCAGTACACCTCTCTCCCAGTCGTTACGATGGTTTTCTTTGACCAGAGCCGCTACTATTCGGTCGAGTAGCTCCTCAATTAGCATCACGAGGCTAAGTGCACCCCGAAAAATGGCAACAGCGCATGTCGGCCCGGCTGGTCACCCATCCAAGTGCTGGCCACGCCCGACAGCGCTTAACTTAGGTGATCTGACGGGAACCGGTGTATCCACTGCGGCAAGACTGTTGCCGGATACAGTACTGACACCAGAAAAATCCTGAAAACAAAACCCAGTGTCGCTATACAACTTCCTACTATAGGTTTCTTTCAGATGCCTTGCCTGAAAACTGCAGTTTCTCTGTCAGAGCAGCTCTGTCTGATAATTGTATCAACACACATTTTTTGTAATAACTAGATCATATTATTGAATTAATAACTTCATGTTCACTATCACCAAGTACCCTACACTCTTTGATTTAAAAGTGAAACAACAGAATTGTTCATTCCAAATAATAGTCTTTCAGAGTTCTCGAACTGTGACTCTTACACCACATGGAAAGATGACTATTAGTTGCCATCGATATAGTTCAATCAAGAAACTTCCTCACCCTAAGTGGAGATCATCAATCAACCATCACTCTATAATTCAGTTACTCAGAAATGAAACGCTTCATTTGTATCATTTAACGTGTTTAGTATTACAAAAGACAGCCAATAAGAACGCATTGACGCCATCATTCTAATTTCAAAGTGCCCTGCAAATCAACACCGAAATTCATCATAGCGTAACACGTCCAAGACAGAGCGCAGAGGGGCGTGGAGACAGCGCCGCTTCACAACCAACACTCCTCTTCTCATGATCCTTAGAAGCACATTTCGTGCACCTGCATAGACGGCGTTTAAGTCACCCTGCTCCGAACAACGTGTGACCGCAACTGTCTCTAACAGTCCTATCCCTACCGACACATATTACTGATCCTAAATTCCCATTTGGACTTTTCAATGATCAGATAAGTTTTTACTGAAAGAGGATGTTTTGTGGTGTAAAGTCCAGTAAAATTATTATCTTATCTAATAGGATAAAACAAATATAACTTATTTTAAAACATGGCGCAAAGGAGTGCATGTTCTAAGATATCCCTTCAGATGTAGATTGTGGCTAAAAGGTTGGAGTTACAATGGTCAGATGGCATACCACGATCTTAACTTGTGACTCTACAACATACGAAAACTTAGAACTGCCTTTTCAAATCAAAATGTAGATTTCACCAAACACTGTGTATCGCCAATTTTACTGGATTTATGAATTTCAAACTACATACACAGAGGAGCAAAGCTGTGAAAGTGTTTCTTACATCAGATTACACGTTTTTGCCAACTTTTAACTTTCTGTCTCACTTTCTTGAGAGTAAAAAAAAAATCAAAAAATTTGTAATAACTTCTAATATCCTTACTTCACTTTCTTCATTTATAGTCAAACGTTGTTTCTCTTCATCTACCATAACTTAATGATACACAAGTTATAAAACAAACGGTTCCTACTAATTTCAAGTGAGTGCACGAAAATTGTAACATTGTACAGTTGCACTAGGCATGGGCAGCATTCCTGTCGTAATCAAAACAGTCCGAGGTGCTGACTGAATGCAGAGAGCCATATAAATGTCAGAGATTAGACACAGAAGGCCATACTAGTGCCGCCACAAGTATTTCAAAGACTTATAAAATTACAGAAGACTTTATCTTCTACGTGAATGATGACAAGCACAGTCAAAGGTCAAATTTTACCCAAAATCGTTACAGCATAAACTTTCAGTTTCGAAATGTAAGATTAAAGTCACACCGAAAACACATAGATTATCATTTCAGTACACAAGACATACATCAAACGTAGGTTACAACTTCAGTTTAGATCTTTTCTACATCTACAACATGTAGGTTACAATTTGAGGACATTACATTTACAACTGTAGGACGCTACTTTCTGTTCATTTATTTATCTGTTAAAACAATTTAATTCGCCTCCTGTTACGTACATACATGCTGAATACCTCTGCCTTCTCGAGAATGACTCCACACTACTGTGCTCATGTTCTCATTGAGTATGAATCATTTGTCATCTTGTGGTGACAATGCCAATTTACACTGCTTTACAATGGAAAATGCATATAACTTGCATCGAATTAGATAGCGAACAGTAGATTTATCAACATCATCTAATACGCATTCTCAGAAATCGTCAGTGCTTAATTCCTTTCCTGATGAGTGTGTCACACAATTTGATCTAACCATTATGCGTTGTATTTCATTTTAGTGACAGTACATTTTTAACCCTCAGTCCCATGAATTTTGTCATGGTGTCCACCAAAAATTCATCTTTCATTAAACTCACTCTCCTTTTATTGACACATGAAATATTATGAAAGTTATTATCGGGGTAGCCTGAAGTGTCAGAAAATCTACACACATCATTTTTAATAACATTATAAATATTAAGTTATCTACGCCCATGTAACACATGTTAACATATTACATTTACAGAAATCTACAAGAAGCATTTTACAAATATTTACAAAGGCCATTCTTAATTCTATGGGTTTGTCAAAAACAATGTTAAGTTTATTTAATACAATACCAACAAAATTTTTCTTAAATACGATACTGTGTTTCAAATTTGGTATTGCAATCAGAGCAGAAGCTCAGTATCTCCCTTTCAAACTTGCTACTAACTTCACATCACTTAGTTTTTGCACATTATCCACAGTTTTGCCAAAAACACCATTATTAATTTGTTTGAAAAAGTCTTTTTGGAAACTTTTTTGCATTCGTGCATTCCTCAGTATTAATATCGATGTATATTTTCATGCAGTTAATTTGATGGAATGATAATATCTGGCGAATTTTGTTTAGAATAAGATTATTTTTTAGATATTTCTTTAAAGGTCTGTAGTGAATCACAGAGTTTATTTATCATATAATGTATAAATCAGCTTCTTTGGGACTCACAGCCTGTTGATGCCAAGTGATGGTACCATTCTCTCTGGGCATAATGGCAGATCTGAGTAATGTCACTATTTCCCTCTTACTCAAGTTGTAAGCCCAGCAGTAACTTGTCTGGATAAATATATGACCAAAATCAGTTTGTTACAATTTTACTGTAACTTGGAACAATTTGTTACAATTTTTATTGTAACATGAGGTAATTTGTTACAATTTTTGTTTTAGCATGGGGCAATTTGCTACAATTTTATTTGATAGGATATAAAATAGTGACATATGGGGCTTAAAATTGTTGTGTATTTAGTATCTATGCAAAGAGCTTTCAAAAACAGTTTCAGCATGTGCTGGCAGGCCAAACTATCTCCACAGTCCATATCTTTAAATGCAAGGGTTAGCTTTGACAGCATTATACTGACAGAAGGTTTTCTTTTTCTAGGTAAGCATTTGGAAGAAGAAGTGCCCTGCAAATGCTTTGTAGGTAAGAGGAGACACTGTACTAAACATTTTATTTGACGCTTTGTATTCCAGTTAATACCATTAACAGATTAGATGGTATCTTTGTCCTTTCGGAATTAAGGCAGCATTTGTAGGCCTATAAGGATTTAAACATTATGTATATAGTTTTGTGCTACAACAAGCAGCTGCTACTCTCATAGATGGCAAGCAAGTTATCACCAAGGTTCTCTGGCTATAGTACAGGATCCAGCATTCAGTAACCTGCTAGAGAAAACCCAGAAGACGAACTCTTGGGTAACATGTAATCACCACCAACAGCAGTGGGAGATTGATGAAGTGTAGTTACATACTGGAAGAAACATGTTGTGGGAGCTGTGTAGATATGTAAATTACATTATGGTAATGGGTGATGAGAAAGTAAAATGGTGATCATCTCCATTAGGTGTGGATCTTATGAAAATAGTTATCATGTAATCTCATAATTGCCTATCACTCAAAAAACTGAAGAAATCATTGACTACTCCTTGGAGATCAAGGTTTGGCAGTGAGTAATGGAAGAGAGACGATGAGATTGTATTTGGAGGATAAAACTTCCCCATAAAGTATCTGTTTTATATTTGTTTTCCTTCAACTCCTGTGAACTATAACTTACAAAATTGAATCTAAACACCATGGGGTAATTTTTTTTTACAGGCAGTTTCGTAGTTGACATGCACACCCACAAACACACACACACACATACACACACACACACACACACACACACACACACACCACACACACACACACACACACACACACACACACACACACACACACACACACTGTTTGGTTCACAGTAAAGTTTTAAGACTCAGTAGCTGACTTATACTGTCAAGTTATGGGACATGCATTATATGATTACAAGTATCTGGATGCCCATTAGTGGATATTAATATGAGATGTGTTCATCTTTCATCTTTATAACATTCTTAAACCTGCTGGGAATGCTTTTAATGAAATGTCTGAACAAGTGTGGAAGAATGGCTGTTCATTATTCCTCAAGAGTCAAAACCAGAGAGGGTAGTGATTTTGGATGGTGGGATCCAGAGCAAAACCAATGGTCGAACTCATCCCAGAGGTGATTCATTGGGTTCAGGTTAGGATTCGGGGCAGGCTAGCTTACATAAGGATGTCATTGTCCATAAGCCATTCCTTCACAGATGCTGTTTGATGACATAGTGCATTGTCATACTGATATGAACAGTCATTATCTCTAAACTGCTCCTCTGTTGTATGTAGTACAAAATGCTGTAAAATGTGTTTATATCCTAAGGACAAATAGATCCAATATCGGTATCATAACACATGATGGTGGACAACATTCTCCAATGTTATAGCGTTAATCTCCACTCCAAATCACTCATTTCCTATCATTCACTGTCCAGTGATGTTTCACTTCACACCATCTCAAGCACTCCTTACCACCGGCCCCACTGAGCTCTACTGATTGAACCATACTGCTGTTACTGCTTCTCTACTGACAGCACAACACTCCCTGCCTACTGTAATACCGATGGGTTCAACTATCACAATATCTAATGATCATTTTTTCTTTGCATAGGAGGGTGTGTGAATACTTCTCATATGATAGTGTACACTGTCAGATTCTGCTACTGGAAAAATATATGATATCTGGTCATATACAACAACTATCAGTTTATGGTATACTCGAATGTATGTAAACCGACTGTCTACAATTTTCAGTACAGTGTGAAATTCGTAGATGTTAAAATTGTTATACTAATGAATAAGCTGCCTGGTGTATTGAAGGAGCTCCATGTAGACTATTATTATTGTATGGATCTGGACCTGGATATAATGCTAGATTTAGCTGGTGATGTCTGACTGCCTAACAATAATTCTGTGTGTAAGAAGACTAGTAAGAACTTGGTAAAATTTAATTTTTGGTGTAACATGGATCGTTTTGTTAGTATATTGCTCTAATATAGGGCAGTTTGCTACAATATTGTTTTTTGATTACTGTGGCTGTGAACACTATCGGAAATTCTAAAAGAACCTTTCGTAAAAATCTATTTTAATGCACAATATTCGATGATTTCGACCCATAACTGATTGATTTTGAAACAAAATTTGTTGATATTGGTACAAAATTTACTGATTTCGAAACAAAAATTCCAACTCATCTTTGGCCCTACGCTATACTTATTTTCCTTATTATTTCAAACGTATGTTCGATATCCTCTCGAAAATCCTACTCTTTTGACAAACATACGTGATGTAGACTGTCCCCATAGATATATGAATACCATGTTGAAATGTGTATTAAAATATCTCTTTATGATAATCTACATATGTCTTATGGATAGTGACATATAAAAGTGGGTGACAGCGGGTAGTTGAAATTACAGTAGTCCTAATGTAATACTTATATGAACTATCTCTGAAGGGTTAAATTAAGTCAGGAGCAACAAGAAAGCTTTAATCATGACCAGATTTTGGAAAAAAAACGTGGTTTTATGTTATGTCACACATCGTACTTGGATGTTAACAAATTACACGGTGTTACTTTCTTTCATACTCAGTGAGAATGATTTTGAACGTATGATTCTTGTCTCTTAATAATTTTCCGCTATCAAGTTCCGTCGTACACTGTTACAGAATGCGGAGGAAATTTTTACGGTCGTACGTTTATTAAAGGATAGATATGTGGTGTCATCTACCTCTTACATAAATGTTTCTGTAAATCAGTGCCATATTACTAATGTGATAATTTCAAGGGTTCCTGACATAGCCGGCCGGGGGTGGCCGAGCGGTTCTAGGCGCTACAGTCTGGAACCGCGCGACCGCTACAGTCGCAGGTTCGAATCCTGCCTCGGCATGGACGTGTGTGATGTTCTTAGGTTAGTTACGTTTAAGTAGTTCTAAGTTCTAGGGGACTGATGACCTCAGAAGTTAAGTGCCATAGTGCTCAGAGCCATTTGAACCAATCCTGACATATGGGTGTAGGCATCACGAATTCCAGAGGCACATAAATAGAGATGTTATGTTACGGAGGGTTTGTGTGGTAATGGGATTGGATATTTTCCACGGTATACATCCTGTTCTGTTGAGTTATTTTGACAGATGTTTCTAATAGCTTGTTTAAAATTCCTAATCTTTGTTTGCTCATTTGTTTTCTGTGATTCCCTTTAGGAATTGGCAACCATGTAAACTTTATGTTTTTGTTTTGGTGACCTATCTCCATTTCTGTTTCATTTACCGTATGTCCATCTACCATGTGTATAAATCAGGGTGCTATAAACAAAATGAGAATTGTGTATGATGGCAACATGTAGATGTCATGATGGCTGCCATAGGTTCGCTGACGATCATAACGCTATTTCAGCTTTCTCCGTTGCCTCACCGTGTCTGCCGGCTATGGTTATAGACACAGGCGGTTTTCTCAATATGTGTAGCTTTGTCAACGTTTTCGTGTATGTTATTACACTGTTATGGGCTTTTAGAGAGCCTATAGACATGCTGAGAAAGTGGGAATCAGGTGTTGGTCAGTGTTTTCAAGGGAAATATTTGAAACTTCAAGATTCCAATGTAATCACCGCTGTTGTATCAAGTGTTGAACTACACAGGTACTATCGCTATTATCTCTGTTTCGATTTATCTTTCGAAACCGAAATCATTAGGAGTAGCCGTGCCTCACTTTAATGTCGCTTTAACTAAAACATGTGATGTGCAAATTCTCTCACTAGAGTGAAATAATGCAGTTAAATGTTTTATATGTCAAAACTGTTCGTTCATATTGCATGTAAACGTATACTTCTGCACAACTGGGATTGGAACATACAGAGTATTGTTCTTGTCGCTACCTGAATTAAGGAATTCGATCACTTCTGTGCAAGATAATACATTTACACATAAGTGAAATACATATCTCAATTACAAAAATAAAAAAAATCGAGAGCAAAACTGTACTAGCAAATAGGAGGTTATGTTTCAGGGCCAGATAATAGATTAAATACATAGAAATAGTACTCGTTAAAGCTAAACAAGCATGCAGTGTTTCACAGGAATATTTGGGGAAAAATGTTTCTGTTCCAGAAACATCACTGCTTTGGTCTGTTTTTTGGTGTTACAGAAGGCTAAACTCTAGTTCACCGTGAAACAGTCGCCAACGTGAAGATGCAAACACAAAAGGGGAGATAAAAGTGATTTACTTATAATGATGACAATCTTTATTGATAACAATGTCAGCATAAAACGGAAGGCGTGAAATAAATTTTGACTTAAAGCAAACTGGGTAGCAGTTAGATACAGTTAGATAAGACTTATTAAACCGCTAATGGTCCACAATCATTTCCGCTATAAGCGTGCCTTTTCACTAACTCATTAACTACCGACTTTCCTTTTCGGAGCTTTTGGTGCAGTGTGTTTTGAAAGCAGTCGGCGGTCCGCCGCAGCAGGTTTTCTTGCTGTGTGTGGTGACGCCGGCCGTGTGGTTTATCGACAGGCGGGGGGTGGTGAGGGGGTGGGGCGCCTGTCGAGGGTCAATTAAAGCGACGGTGGCGGTGGCGGCGGCGGCGGCGGCGGCGGCGGCGGAGACGGCGGTGGCGGTGGTGGCTGCGGGGGCGGCGGGGGTGGCTATCGAGCGCTCCGACACCTCCCACTGGGCGTCGATACCGGGGGGCCGAACTGCCACGGCCGATCCTCCTGTGGCGACGCACAACTGCCTCCACATCGCGCAGGTATTTGGTGTCCGGCAAGAGTCACAAAGCATCTCGTGCAAAAGGTCCCCAAGCTTAAGCATAGGAATTAACTTTATAGTAATACAAGGCGTGTATTTTAAGTAAGTACCGTTTTGAAATTAAAAAAAGACGTGCTAAGATATCTCAATAATTTTATTTTTACATGAAAGCCTGTACCTTAATCTACGCACTGACGCCATTACAGTGTGATTCTTCCTTGTTTACGTTGTGTACTGAGTGTTTAAGATGCCTCTGATAATCGTGAGTCCCGCCGACTGTGAAGTACGGGCTGTTATTAGATTTCTTACTGCTAAAGCCCTAATAGCGATCGATATTCATCGTGAGATCTGTGCAGCTTACGGAGAAAACATTATGAGTGATGGAATGGTAAGAAAGTGGGTGAGAGCATTAAAAGATGGCCACACAAATGTGCATGGTGAACAACGGAGTGGGCGTCCTTCAGTCGTTAGTGAAAGTTTGGTGCAGGAAGTGGACAATAAGGTGAGAAAAAAGACGCTTTACAATTTCCTCCTTGCGGGATGACTTTCCTAATGTTTCTCGTAGTGTTTTGTATGGCATTGTGACCGAGCACTTGAATTACCGAAAATTGTGAGCACATTGGGTACCGAAAATGTTGACGGATGTGCACAAAACCAAACGCTTAGACAGTACATTGACTTTCCTTGAGCGGTACCACAACGACGGTGATGATTTCTTAAGCCAAATTGTTACGGGCAATGAAACATGAGTGGCCTACGTCACAGCAGAATCAAAGCAACAGTCCATGGAAGTTGAGCAAGGGCATCGTTTTGCTGCAAGACAATGTCCATCCTTATCTGGCGAATCAGACCAAAGATCTCATCACATCTTTTCGATGGAAACTCTAGATCATCCTCCGTACGCCCCCGATCTTGCGCCCAGTGGCTACTATCTGTTCCTCCACTTGAAGAAACACCTGGGCGGTCAGCGTCCTCAAGGTGATGACGAAGTCAAAACAGTGGCGGCAAACTTCTATGAGGAGGGTATTCAAAAACTGGTACAACGCTATGACAAGTGCCTCAATATTGACGGAAATTATGTAGAAAAGTAGATTAAGGTACAAGCTTTCATGTAAAAATAAAATTATTGAGATATCTTAGCACGTCTTTTTTTAATTTCAAAACGGTACTTACTTAAAAAAACACGCCTCGTATCTCCCCGGAATCGGCGAAGATCTATGTGCATGGATGGAAAATTGCAGGTGGTGATATGGTGTAACGCTAAATGTGGAGCTTCAAAGCATACTTTCACGCTCTGTTTACATTACAGTAACCAGCGAAAATAGGGAAGCAGTAAAAAAACGGTAGGTCATGCAGATGGATTAGTAAATTAATGTTAACGAGTTCCCTTAACGAACTAAGACTCAAAATACCGATAACTAAAAGCCGGCCCGTGTGGCCGTGCGGTTCTAGGCGCTTCAGTCTGGAACCGCGTGACCGCTACGGTCGCAGGTTCGAATCCTGCCTCGGGCATGGATGTGTGTGATGTCCTTAGGTTAGTTAGGTTTAAGTAGTTCTAAGTTCTAGGGGACTGATGACCACAGATGTTAAGTCCCATAGTGCCATTTGAACCGATAACTAAAGACATTATTACAGCTGTAGATTCCCACCATTCTATATCACAGCCTTTTTCATTTCAAATCCAGGTACCCCACTGCGCCATTACGCCGATAATCCACCATCCATGCACCTCTATGCATTATCCTTACCCTCCCGTCAGAATTTCAGACGATCCCCATCTCCCAACATGCGACATATATTTTCCTTTCTATTTATTGCAGTTTTTACACTCATCACTTTATAATTTCAAATCAGTAACCAAGGCTTACAGATCCTAATGGAAGTTCTATAATCGCCAATAGTTTAAATCGAGACAGTTGTGTTAGGCAGAGAGTGATTAGAACGCTCTGGCGTGTCACCTGACTGCGATGTTGTCAGACCTTGCCCTGGCCGTGCAGTGATGGAGTGTCAGGACTGTGCACTCTTGGTCCTTGCTAAAAGGAGCAGACAGGAATAGTCGACAACATATTACCTACATTTTATACATTTTATTGGCTTTCTAGTGACACCAATTAGGCCCTTCTATAAATAACAGGCTTGAGTTTATTAACATGAAACGTAATAGGTAGGTGTATAATTGCAGCACGCTAATAATGAGTACATAAGTACAGAAAAGGTGTTTACAATCACATACCACCATTAAAAACATATTACTTTATTCGTGCTGGATCTGTTTGATCTCCGTGGCTGTTATTCAAGTAAGGACTGTTTACAGAGAATGTAAGCAGACAAGTGCAGCCACCTGAAGATAGGTACGCTAGTCTGAAACCGGCCACTGTGATAGAATAAAGCTTTCTAAAAGTTTTTGTGGCTGTTTGCGTCATCCATCTATAATCCTTAATTCCTACCATAACTTTGTATTTTATGAACATCTCTTCTTACTTTTGCTTTGACTTGGGAGGTATAAACGGTACGTCCAGAAAGGATCCGAATCTGATTTCATTCCTGGTGTAGAACCGATGTCACCGCAGCAACTTCGGCTTGAATGAACAACTGTAAACAACAGATGTGCATTCGACCACCCAGTTGTGAGCAGGTAGCGGTAAGTGGTGGGCGTGCTGTCTTAGTGTACATATTGTTGCATCACGAACTGCAATGAAGTAACATCTCAAAGTCAAGTGTTCATTACATCTTGCAGAATGTTTTAAAGAAGAGAAAACTGCGTGCAAAGTTTGTCCCACACACATTGACTCCTGATGAAAAGCAACGATGCGTGGACGGCTGCTGCGACTTGAGTTAAAAGCGCGAACAATTCTTTTCTGGAAAAAAAAAATCATCAAGGGTAACAAGGCATGGTGTTATAAGTACGAAGCTACCCCAAAAGGGAAAAATGCAGGAATTCAAATTAAAGGTTAACGCTTTGATGATATAACCGACATTCAAGTCAATGTGAAGCACGAGTTAAACAATATCCCAAAAATGACTTTTATGATAGTTTCACATGGCTCTAACTATCTAGAACGGTTGAATCATTAAAGTCGCCATCTTAACTTTTCTCTATTTTTTATTAATCTCGTTTCGAAATTTTCTGGACTGACGGGGTACAGCGCTGTATACGTTGAAATGTGTTTTGATGCTGGGGACTGAAGGACTGAGGTGCTTACTAACACTCTTGACAAGTCCTTCTCGTAAATGCACACGAAGAAATTGCGACTTAGGACTTCTTAAACGTAGTCGCACAGACCTGATGGTATGATGTTTATCCGACGTAGTTGTTTGAGGTAATTGCTATTAAATGTGATGTGGGACGTAATGACTACGAATTTTTGTGAGCAGATGAGTCCGCGGGACCAAGGCGTTGGTACAGTAGAGGTTACCATGGTGAATTGCCTTCCCAATGTCGCCTGCGAGGAACCTCACTATTATTCTTCGCACTCTATTTGCTTAATCTTTTTGATAGACTCTCCAGACTGTACAACTTTGTATTCTCTTTCCTGTCGTGAGTGCCTTCATTCGTAAGAGAGTCAGATATATAATATCCTGGTCTGTTGATAAGTACTTTAATCCAAGAAATTACGACGTGATTTTAAATGGTTCAAATGGCTCTGAGCACTATGGGACTCAACTGCTGTGGTCATTAGTCCCCTAGAACTTAGAACTACTTAAACCTAACTAACCTAAGGACATCACACACACCCATGCCCGAGGCAGGATTCGAACCTGCGACCGTAGCAGCAGCGCGGCTCCGGACTGGAGCGCCTAGAACCGCACGGCCACCGCGGCCGGCGACGACGTGATTTTAATTTATAGTCAACTGCTAGATGTCGGTCACTATCAAGTAGGATATTTAGCGGTCTGACTGACCCTACCTCACGATTTTAAGCTGTTGACAAAAGATTTAGAGACGGACAGAACAATGATACGCGCATACTTTGTAGCTTCCAAGAGAGCAGTAATCTCTCTATTCATGATAGTGGCACCATTATTCAAATTGTATTTAACTTCATACCGTCGTAATTGGTTTCGGAAGGCACATCCACATTCTTCGAACATTCCGTATGAGCGGTGCTCCAGATAAGGTATTTCCCTCTGCACCTACTCCCCGGGAGCAGACAACATTCCATTAGAACTACTGATAGCCTTGGGAGAGCCAGCCCTGACAAAACTCTACCATCTGGTGAGCAAGATGTACGAGACAGGCGAAATACCCTGACTTCAAGAAGAATATAATAATTCCAATCCCAAAGAAAGCAGGTGTTGACAGATGTGAAAATTACCGAACTATCAGTTTAATAAGCCACGGCTGCAAAATACTAACATGAATTCTTTACAGACGAATAGAAAAACTGGTAGAAGCCGACCTCGGGGAAGATCAGTTTGGCTTCCGTAGAAATGTTGGAACACATGAGGCAATACTCACCCTAAGACTTATCTTAGATAATAGATTAAGGAAAGGCAAACCTACGTTTTTAGCATTTGTAGACTTAGAGAAAGCTTTTGACAATGTTGACTGGAATACTCTCTTTCAAATTATGAGGGTGGCAGGGGTCATATACAGGGAGCGAAAGGCTATTTACAATTTGTACAGAAACCAGATGGCAGTTACAAGAGTCGAGGAGCAAGAAAGGGAAGCAGTGGTTGGGAAGGGAGTGAGACAGGGTTGTAGCCTATCCCCGATGTAATTTAATCTGTATATTGAGCAAGCAGTAAAGGAAACGAAAGAAAAATTTGGAGTAGGAATTTAAATCCATGGAGAGGAAATAAAAACTTTGAGGTTCGCCGATGACATTGTAATTCTGTCAGAGACAGCAAAGGACCTGGAAGGGCAGCTGAACGGAATGGATAGTGTCTTGAAAGGAGGATATGAGATGAACATCAACAAAAGCAAAACGAGGATAATGGAATGTAGTCGAATTAAGTCAGGTGATACTGAGGGAATTAGATTAGGAAATGAGACACTTAAAGTAGTAAAGGAGTTTTGCTATTTGGGGAGCAAAATAACTGATGATGGTCGAAGTAGAGAGGATATAAAATGTAGACTGGCAATGGCAAGGAAAGCGTTTCTGAAGAAGAAAAATTTGTTAACATCGGGTATAGACTTAAATGTCAGGAAGTCGTTTCTGAAAGTATTTGTATGGAGTGTAGCCATGTATGGAAGTGAGACGTGGAGGATAAAGAGTTTAGACAAGAAGGGACTAGAAGCTTTCGAAATGTGGTGCTACAGAAGAATGCTGAAGATTAGATGGGTAGATCACATAACTAATGTGGAGGTGTTGAATATAATTGAGGAGAAGAGAAATTTGTGGCACACCTTGACTAGAAGAAAAGATCGCTCGGTAGGACATATTCTGAGGCATCAAGGGATCACCAATTTAGTATTGGAGGGAACCGTGGAGGGTAAAAATCGTAGACGGAGACCAAGAGATGAATACAGTAAACAGATTCAGAAGGATGTAGGTTGCAGTAGTTAGTGGGGGATGAAGAAGCTTGCAAAGGATAGAGTTGCATGGAGAGCTGCATCAAACCAGTCTCAGGACTGAAGACCACAACAATAACGACCTTCCAAAATGCGAGGGGCGTTCAATAAGTAAAGGAACATTTTTTTTCTCGGCCAATTTCGGTACAAAAATGTGGACTTTGTTGTGGGGCATCGTGGGATATTCCGTCTTCAGCCTCTATAGTTTCAATGGCTTCAGATAGTTGGTGATACTATACGTAGCCTTCAAAGTAACATCTTTTAAAGGAGGTGCGTTCCAAGCAGAGAGCTGTCACTGAGTTTCTGTTGGCGAAAAACCAGAGCATCGCAGCTATCCGTTGGCGCTTGTAGACTGTCTACGGAGACCTGGCAGTCAACAAAAACACGGTGAGCCGTTGGG
Organism: Schistocerca americana; assembly: GCF_021461395.2. Lineage (NCBI taxonomy): Eukaryota > Metazoa > Arthropoda > Insecta > Orthoptera > Acrididae > Schistocerca > Schistocerca americana. Next base: position 128,942,668 of record NC_060123.1, on the reverse strand, counting down.
CGAGGCCTCTGTCACCATCGCAACAAGGACGGGCAAACCTGTCCCACCACCACGTGCTGGCCGGCCGCACACAGCTGTGACTGCTGCAGTGTTGGAACTTGCGGAGACTCTCATTCGAGGTGATCGACGAATGACAAACACCTCGCCACACAATTGGACGTCTCTGTTGGTAGTGCTCACAAAACTCCATCGGACTCTTCTTCCTCATCCACCCTACGGCCCGGATCTCGCACCTTTTGACTTCCATCTGTTTGATCCATCAATACGTTGGCTCAGACGTCGCCCAGTAGAGCGGTACAACGCCATCATACAGGCCCTCCCAGTAAGCTGGCGCAAAGCTGTCGCATCGAACACAGATATCGCTGGGGCCACCAAAGTTATAGGATACCTCCTAATATCATGTCGGACCTCCTTTTGCCTGACGAAGTGCAGCAAATCGACGTGGCGTGGACTCAACAAGTCGTTGGAAGTCTCCTGCAGAAATATTGAGCCATGCTGCCTTTACAGCCGTCCATAACTGAGAAAGTTTTGCTGGTGCAAGAATTAGTGCCCTAACTGACCTCTCGATTATGGGCCATGAATTTTCGATGGGGTTCATGCCGGGCGATAACAATGTAGATACTATCGAAGACAGTGCTGCCAAAGCAGATTTACTTAACACAGCCTTCCGAAATGCCTGCACAAAATAAGACGAAGTAAATATTCCAGAATTCGAATCGAGAACAGCTGACAGCACGAGTAACGTAGAAGTAAATGTCCTCGGAGTAGTGAAGCAACTCAAATCACTTAAAAAAAGCAAGTCTTCTGGTCCATACTGTATACCAATTAGGTTCCTTTCGGAGTATGCTGATGCATTACCTCCATACTTAACAATCATATACAACCGTTCGCTCGACGAAAGATCCGTACCCATAGACTGGAAAGTTGCTCAGGTCACACCAATATTCAAGAAAGTTAGTAGGAGTAATCCACTAAATTACAGGCCCATCGTTAACGTCTATATGCAGCAGGATTTTGGAACATATATTGTGTTCGAACATCATGAACTAACTCGATGGAAACGGTCTATTGACACACAGTCACCATGTGTTTAGAAAACATCGTTCCTGTGAAACACAACTAGCTCTTTATTCGGATGAAGTGTTCAGTGCTACTGATAAGGGATTTCAGATAGATTCCGTATTCCTGGATTTCCGGAAGGCTTTTGACACTGTAGCACACAAGCGGCTGGTAGTAAAATTGCGTGCTTATGGAATATCGTCTCAGTTATGTGACTGGATTTGCGATTTCCTGTCAGAGAGGTCACAGTTCGTAGTAATTGACGGAAAGTCATCAAGTAAAACAGAAGTGATTTCAGGCGTTCCCCAAAGTAGTGTTATAGGTCCTTTGCTGTTCCTCATCTATGTAAACGATTTGGGAGACAACCTGAGCAGCCGTCTTCCGTTGTTTGCAGATGACGCTGTCGTTTATCGACTAATAACGTCATCAGAAGATCAAAACAAACTGCAAAACGATTTTTAAAAAAATATCTGAATGGTGCGAAAAGTGGCAGTTGACCCCAAATAACGAAAAGTGTGAGGTCATCCACATGAGTGCTAAAAGGAACTCGTTTAACTTCGGTTACACGAAAAATCAGTTTAATCTAAAAGCCGTAAATTCAACTAACTACCTAGTATTACAATTACGAACAACTTAATTTGGAAGGAACACATACAAAATGTTGTGGGGAAGGCTAACAAAAGGCTGCGTTTTATTGGCAGCACACTTAGAAAATATAACAGACCGAAGGAGATTGCCTACACTACGCTTGTACGTCCTCTTTTAGAATATTACTGTGCAGTGTGGGACCCTAGCCAGGTAGGACTGACGGAGTACATCGAAAAAGTTCAAAGAAAGGCAGCACGTTTTGTATTATCGCGAAATATGGGAGAGAGTGTCACAGAAATTATACAGGATTTGGGCTGGAAATCATTAAAAGAAAGGCGTTTTTCGTTGCAACGGAATCTTCTCACGAAATGCCAATCACCAAATTTCTTCTCCGAATGCGAAAATATTTTGTTGACACCGACCTATATAGGGCGGATGGATCACCACCATAAAATAAGGAAAATCAGAGCTGGTACGGAAAGATATAGGTGTTTATTCTTTCCGCGCGCTATACGTGATTGGAATAATAGAGAATTGTGAAGGTGATCGATGAACCCTCTACCAGGCACTTAAATGTGATTTGCAGAGTATCCACGTAGATGTAGATGTAGATCTGGGTGGCCAAATTATTCGCTCACACTGTCCAGAATGTCCTTCAAACTAATCACGAATAATGTGGCCTGGTGCGATGGGAACATGAAGTCCATGAAAGGCTGAAAATGATCTCCAAGTAGCCAAACATAACGATTTCCAGTGAATTATCGGTTCAGTTTGACCACAGGACCCAGTCCATTCCATGAAAAACACAGCGCACACTTTTACGAAGCCACCTCTAGCTTGCGGGTGCCTTGTTGACAGCCTGGATCTATGGCATCGTTGGGTCCACGCCACACTGGAACCCTACCGTCAGCTCCTACCAACTGAAGTCGGGACTAATCTGAGCAGGCTGCGGTTTCCCAGTCGTTCAGGGTCCAACAAATATGGTCAAGAGCCGAGGATAGGCGCTGCAAGCGATGACGTGCTGTTAGCAAAGCCTCTCCCGTAGGTCATCTGCTGCCATAGCCTATTACCGCCAAATTTCGCCACTTTCACCTAAAGGATACGTTCAACGTACGTCCCACATTGATTTCTGCGGTTGTTTCACGTAGCGTTGTTTGTCTGTTAGCACCGACAACTCTATGCAAACGCCGCTGCTCTAGGTCGTTAAGTCCTTTGGTCACCCAGTTGGCGGTGGTGCGAGATAACGCCTGAAATTTGGTATCCTTGGCACACTCTTGACACTGTAAATCTCGGAATACTGAATCCCTAACGATTTCCGAAACGGAATGTCTCCCGCGTCGAGCTCCATCTACCATTCCGCGTTCAAACTCAGACAATAACAGTCGGGCGGCCATAAGCACGTAGGATACCTTTTCAGATGAATCACGTAGTTACAAATGCACCGCCCTTTAATTACTTGTTTACGCGATACTACCGCTATTTGCGTATGTGCAGATCGCTTTTCCATGACATTCGTGACCTCAGTATATGTTAAAGAGCAGGATTTTACAGCCAAAAGAGTGGGGAATAGTACGGTGCATTGGAACCCCGAATAAAACCAACCTGCTTTAAGAGAAAAAAAGTTGCATTACTTGTTGAACGTACCTTGTAATAAGTGAAATAAATATTTGCTCAGATAGGTAGGCGCAAAAACCGCTCATTTTCTGAGGAGTTATGAACATACTAGGAGTAGACAAAAATACGGAAATACCAAAACACAAGACATTACGAAACCTAATATAAGGTAGGAAAAGCGTTATCATGTAGTGTCACGTCCAGCCGTAATAAAATTGTGGCAACAATTTGGTCAAGGCTGCACAGACGTGGGCGTACTGATCGACAAGGAAGGTCATAGACCAGTGCAGACAGTATCCAGGCAATCGAGAAACTGATCCGCACAGCTTGCATATTTTCAGAGACTGAGAAAGTTCGCACAGCGCTTCTCGAATGGCTCCGTGACTGAGGAGTGCTTTTCTGTTCGACTGGTAGAACGTTCCAGCTGTTCTTTCCAGAGACTTGGTGGCTACGTTGAAAAATGGTGTGATGTATCTGTGTCACTTTGAAGAGTAGTGCTGCGTTCAGTAAAAGATACCTGGCATGCCGAAATAATGTATCACTAACATTTAAAAATCCCCTCGTAAAATAATCTAAGTTGGCTTCAGAAATCACTTTCACATAAGGATACACGAATAATTTAGGTAACTTTAGCTAGCACATGATGCTGCGTTCAGTGCATTGTTCAGCGTAAATGAAATCAGACGGAACACATATGTAATTCAATATCAAACGGTTTAAATTCATTGATTCGTTCTATGAAGCTATTCTCTGCTCGCGATACCGGAAGCTAAGATAAACATCTTGCTTGGGTTGTAAGCGTCTGTTCACGTTTTTTCGTGTGTACGGATTAAATTTGGGTTTTTAAACTCCGCCCTCTACAAAACACAATGAACTTCTTTTTTCTGTTTATCCAGGCACTTTGCGACATCCGTATGCCATCAGCTTGCTATGTTCCCGGTTTATTTCTGTAAAAATATTTTACAAATTTCTTCGGAATTTTTTATGTCTAGAAACTATAGCATGCCCGTTTTTATTGTGTTTCGATTACGCGACTGAAATTAATTTAACTGCGGAAGTGGATTTGTACAGAGTGGCTTTCAGTTGCGCCTTTCCGTGGTTTGATAAGATATCTTCTGCTGAGTAGCCGGAAGAACTTGCGTAACAAGTTATTAATTCTGAAATACTTTTTCGAGAGCAGCAGTGGTGTATGTTCTGCTTTACGATTTCCACCCTCTTGTGTACCTCTGGTGTGCTTCGTCTACTGATGGTGATTACACACACTTCGCGGATGACATGCTGTCAAACCATAGAAAGGAATAACAGCTAGCCAACTTGTACAAATCCACTTTCTCAGTTAATGTAATTTCAGTAGAGCAATCAAAACAATATAAAAAATGTACGAGTTACACTTTTTAGGCTTAAAGTAGAAAGATAATAGAAAACTTTGTACAATATGTTTGCAGGAATAAATCGAGGCCCTCAGAGGATGACAAATAGGTGCAGGAAACAGGTCTGAGTAAATAAAATAAAGATATATATATAGTGTTTGCAGAAAGCAGAGGCTATAAATCCCAAATTTGAGGACTAAGTTTGGTAAAACGGAAACAAGTGAATAAAAGTCCAATGTCGTAGACATTCTCTCGACTTCTATGGAAACAGCTACTCCTATCAGCCAATGTTTCTAGACTCTTCCTAGAGTGAACAACTAATACTTGTTGTATCAGATCAGAGTGTAGACAGTGGCGTGAGAGATCATGTGCAAGTAATACTACAACAAATTACTTATCATTGAAACGAAATACAGCATTAAACAATGACGCCTAAAGTGTCAGACTTACTGCGGAGAGCATCATTTGATAGCCAATGTATCAGAGAGAAGAGTCAACGTATTAGCTACTCGAATCCCAGTGACCTCCACCCGTTCAGTGCGAAAGAAAGGGGTAGGCAAAAAAATGTGCGCGTGCTCTACCGGGACTGAGAATATGAAATTCACTGGCACAAAGACGATAAAGCTGATCCATCATATTTAGTTATACGTAATTTCATGTCTGAAAATCGTATATATATATTGCTAAAAACCCTTGTAAAGGTGCATCATTTCTTACGATATGTGCAAGGAAATCGTCCGTTTCGAAACACTGCGGTGAAGCAATCGAGTTGTCAAACAATGTCTACACCACCGAATACAGATATTTTTTGGCACGAAAACTTCGTAGGATGAAGTACAATTTCAAGAATTCAGATTTTCATGTAATTGCAAGATTTATAAAATTCATTCTTTCCCAATCCATGCTGCCTCGGACAAACCACGATAAACACTCTGAATCAATAGGGTAATTTTCAATAATGTTTGCCTATCGAAGTTGCTGGGTCCAAACAACACATATCGAACTTGCGATTGTAAATCGATCATGCGAGTCTCGTGGCGGACGTTATGATCAATTATTTGTGATCGTCATTTTTATCTGTTTTCCGTTGTTCCTTTAGTTGCTCTAAATTACATTCCTCCACGTTTGGAAAACCCAGACGATTTCTGTCGATAGTGAGTGTGATGTCTGGTATTCCTGACGTTTCTTCCGCGGATTCTCTCACATGGAAAAATCTAATTCCATGCTTAGCCAGGATCCAGCGTACAAAACTGTTTGGCTTTTTGTCGCAAATATGGAGTTCTACCGGACGACAAAAGGAGGGACTGTGCTCACTGTGGTGGTGCGAAGTGTGTAAAACTTCGTAAGGGGAGTTTCGATGCTGAAACACCGTTACAATTTCATTGCGGACACTGCGGAAAAGGAACGAGTATCAGAAAGAATACATGGTTCGACATTTCCAAATTATCCATCCAGACCAGCGTAATTCTTCTATCTTGCTGGATTCGAGACTACACCTTGCAAGCAACAGAATAGGAAACTGAGTTATCTGCTAATACTGTGTGTGACAATTTCGGGGTATTGCCGAGAAGTCTTGTTATGTGGTAGTGTCAAACGACAGTGTACCAATTGGTGGAGCGAGTAAAGTTGTGTAAGTGGGCCAATCTCATATAGCTAGAAGAAAGAACCAGAGCAAACGACCTTCAAAGAGTGAAATAGATAATATTTGGGTATTCGGTGGAATAGGAAGAGAGTCCATGAAGTGTTTCGTTGTCAGAGTATTATCCCGAGACAAGCTCACGTTAGTGGGTCTGATAAAGCACTTCATGCTGCCTGGTACTAAAGTCATTACAGACGGGTTTCAGTCCTAGAAGACTCTGAAAACTGAAGGATTCGACCACGAGTTCGTGAACCACTCTTTAGAGTTTGTGTCTTTGGATGATGCTAGTGTGCACACGCAGAACAACGAGCGCCTAAGGAAATTTGTGAAGTCTTCCATTAAAAGAGAAGGGCGTCCAAGACAAAGAGACAAACTGTACTTGTTTCAGTAATTCTATTTCCACAACTTGCGTTTACAGGGAAAAGTTAACGCATGTGACACTGTGCCGATATTCTTGCGTGATATTGGCAGAATTTACCTAAGCTATGGCAAAAAGGGAATTGTCCCTGTAGCGTACACATCACGTGGACACACCGACGACCGGTAAGATAAGTCGTCTCCTTTGTAATTACAAGTATTTTTTTAACGCTCTTCTTTTGTCGTTCCTGTAGTGACAACCGTAAACATACTCATAACGCCCGCGACGATTTAGAATCGCACGTTCGATATGTGCCGTTTGGACCCTGCCACTTCGATAGGCAATCATTCTTGGAAATTACCATGAACAGTCGGCAAAATCAAAGTACCCTGAATATAAATGCAGTGCTGAATATCTCCAAGTTCATGAAACACACATGCCTGCGAGAATATATGTCATGCGTCTGTAGATATTTCCAATCGATTTGACGCCTGGATTTGGATGTCACCTATCAGTGGAACTCAAAACATTTGTTGACTTCTTACCTTCTGACTGTTATCGTTGCTCCGTGCTCTTACTGCGTTTCCCGTGTCCTTAAGATTTTACTGACCGGGAGCGCACAGATTCATGTTGTTCGCCGATCGCCTCGTCTCAAACTGATGCTAGGCAACGGTAGGGGCCGCTGCAGTGCCCCCTGCATTGTTGACAACTGCGTCACGTCTCTGTGGACTGTTTACTCTATGAGGGGGCGCTGGAAATAATGATCGCATAATTACGGAAACTGTCTGAAGATAATAGCAGGGCGTAACAAGGCTGGGACGACTGGGAAAAAGCCCCGAGAATAAGGTACCTCTGGAGTAAAAATATAGGAAAAAAATGAGGAAAAATTAAAACGGAAAGGAAAAGTGGGAAAAGCAGTAAGATCAGTCAAGAGATGTCTTTTATACGTAAAAATAATGACGGATTGGTTTGTAAATCATACTGATGTAAGGAAATGCGAAACATTTACCTCCTTTACCCAGGTCAAAGATCAATCTACATTAGGGTGCCAACATCATTTAACTTAATTATATGAATGTGTGATGCCTGTTCTTTCGAGATGTGTGGAAGAACTGACACCACGCGGAATCGGCGGCTTTTGATACATTTTATGTAAACTGAATGTAGAGTGAGGAGAAAGGAAAGACAAGGAACTATTGATGTCAGCTGCATTGCGACTATATGTGGAATCAGCGGCGACGAGTGAAAATGTGTGCTGGGGTGGGATTCGAACCCGGGACCGCCTGCTTATTCGGCAGCTGTGGTAACAATGGCGCCATCCGGACACAGCGTTTATCGCAACTGCGCGCATCACCTCAGCACGCCCCTAGGCCGATCCACACTCTCACCTATGGCCACCTGTCCACAGTCCCAATCGATGTCCTCTATACTCGCTACTTTGAGATTCCTGCAGCAGGTCGGACATAACTGTGCATCTGCAATGTTGGATTCATTGCCCATTGAGGTGAATTACACTATGTGGTCTAAAGTATCCGGACACAGGGCTGAAAATGACTTAAAAGTTCGTGGCGCCCTCCGTCGGTAATGCTGGAATTCAATGTGGTGTTGGCCCATCCTAAGCCTTGATGACAGCTTGCACTCTCGCAGGCGTACCTTCAATCAACCGCTGGAATGTTTCTTGGGGAATCGCAACCCATTCTTCACGGAGTGCTGCACTGAGGAGAGGTATTGACGTCGGTTGGTTAGACCTAGCACGAAGTCGGCGTTTCAAAACACCCCAAAGATGTTCTATAGGATTCAGGTCAGGACTCTGTGCAGGCCAGTCCATTACAAGTATGTTATTGTTGTGTAACCAATCCGCCACAGGCCGTGTATTATGAATAGGTGCTCGATCGTGTTGAAAGACGCAATCGTCATCCCTGAATTGCTCTTCAACAGTGGGATGCAAGAAGGTGCTTAAAACATCAATGTAGGCCTGTGCTGTGATAGTGCCACGCAAAACAACAAGGGATGCAAGGCCCCTCCCTGAAAAACACGACCACACTATAACAACAACGCCTTCGAAATTTACTGTTTGCACTACACAAGCTGGCAGATGACGTTCACCGGGCATTCGCCATACCCACACCCTGCCATCGCATCGCCACATTGTGTTGGAATTTACCTGCGTGATGCGTGGGTTATGAGCAGCCGCTCGACTATGAAATGCAAGTTCTCTTACCTCCCGCCTAACTGTCATAGTAGTTGCAGTGGATCCTAATGAAGTTTGGAATTCCCGTGTGATGGTGTGGATAGATGTCTGCCTATTACACATTATGACCCTCTTCAACTGTCGGCGGTATCTGTCAGCCAACACACTAGGTCGGCCTGTACGCTTTTGTGCTGTACGTGTCCCATCACGTTTCCACTTCACTATCACATCGGAAACAGTGTACCTAGGGATGTTTGGGGGTGTGGAAATCTCGCGTACAGACGTATGACACAAGTGGCACCCAATCACCTGACCACGTTCGAAGTCCGTAAGTTCCGCGGAGCGCCCCATTCCGCTCTCTCAAGATGTGTAATGACTACTGAGGTCGCTGATATGGAGTACCTGCCAGTAGCTGGTAGCACAATGCACCTAATATGGAAAACGTATGTTTTCGGGGGTGTCCGGATACTTATGATCCCATAGTGTAGTAATATGAATGCGTGGTGTCTGTTATTTCGGAGAATCCTGGTCCGGCACGCATTTTCACCCGTCGCCGCTGATTCCACATAAAGTCCCGATGCAGCTGACATCAGCCCTCCGCCTTCGATTTACATAAAATGTATAGAACGATAGGGACCAGACGTGAGAAAATTTTTCGGTCAAAGCTATGACGGAACATCCGTCATGAGCAGCTTTACAAGGGCGCGCAAAAAATAATCGAATTATAGTATAAGTTTAGCCCTTAACTTCGCTGTAGAGACTAAGAGGCTATTCAACAAACAGACAAATATATCGAAGCAGTGGGCAACATCTACTAATGTTTTGGTCAGAGCATGTTATGGTGGTAATATTTTCAAAAATTGTTCCGTGAGTGCTTCCAAGTTAACGCTAAGGACACTAAATCCAAAGCGTAGGGCTGGCAGATATGATTCACCTGTGCACTTAAAGGAAAATTCATAGACGCTCTTAAGGCTCCTGACTGAGTGTGCCATCGTTGTGGATATTTTGTGAATAAAACGGCGTAGATCGCTTAAACTTCATTTTATTTACAACGTCGTTTCGACTGCTGCCATCATCAGATCAAGACTTCGAATTTGTATAACAATGTTCAGTGTTAGGCGTAGGTTTTATTGGTTGACACTGAATTTTGTTTTACAATTTCTAAGTTCTGATTTGATATTTGCAGCAGCGGAAAGGACATGATAAATTAAGTAATATATTAAGACATCTAGACAGTTTTATTTACAAACTATCTAGACGGTTTTATTCTTAAACTATCTGGCGAACATAATTCATAACAGTAAGAGATTTATCTGAGGAACATAATTCGTAAGTGTAAGAAATTTATCGAAAGAAGTGTAGCAATAAGTCTGTAACACGTTGTCTTATTATCTTCAAATTCAGTAGAAACAACTAGGAAGAAATACCGTAATTCAGCACTCTACGCCTTTCATTCTGAGGGTAAATGCGTTGCAGCTGTATACGACTTCTTAGGAACGGAGCTATCAGAAATGAGATCATTAAAGACGTCGGGTAGGGGAAGGATGGATAAGGAAATCGGCCGTACATTTTTCGAAGGAGTCATTCCGGCAGTTGCCTGAACCAGTATGGGAGGAAATCGGGGATTACGTTAATCCGGTTAGGTGGAGAGGAACGTTGAACTGCCATCTTCTAAAATGGGACTCTGTTGCCTTACCACTGCGACGTCTCTCACGGTTGCTGTCGGAAACACCTAGCATCAAAGTACTTGACGAAAGATTCAACAGCTGTGAAAGTTGGGCCATGGAGTGCAAACTGTCAAACAAGAGAATTAAAGCAGCAGAGAAGCACTTTACTCGTACTCATTTGGGAGGACGGGGGACTGACATGGACCGTAACTGCACCTAAGGTAACACTCGTTTATCCAGCGACTGACTGCATTTATTCACAACTAAAGAAGGATGCAGAATGACGCATGTTATACACGCAATACAACGTTTCATAGTTACCACTTTCGGTGAAGATCTTGAAATGAAAAATAAAGTTTTCCAATGGCATTTTCGCATGACGTTTCTCTTCTGTTTGCAACACATCTCATGTTGATAACAACTTTAATTAAAGTACGAATGTAAAAACTATTTGATGTGCGAGGTGCCGGGGCTAGCAGTATATTTAACACTAAATTCTTCTAGAATCTACATGTGTAAATGATGCTCTAAGCCCCCCCTATGCTAACTCCGACTTTTGCTGTTGCACATGGATTAAAAAGAAACGCGAACTGACTGTAATCGACCCTGTAAGTGGAGTAGAAAAGAGTTTGGCACCTGCAATAATTTAATTTGATAAATAAGTTGAATAAAGGAAAGTTTCATTAACGTAGTGAGAAATGATAGGGTTGCTCTACCGATTAACAGAATGAAAGTTCTGTCCAAAATAACAATATGATTTATTACGACTAAACTCAAAATAATGAACAAAACTCATGAAACATTTACAACACATCAAATTGGCTCAAATTGGATACTCAAATAAGTGCTGTGAAGGTGAAGTTGTCCCTAAACTAGATTGTGACATTTATGACGAGGTGGTACGTGGAGCCAATTCCTTGCAACTCAAATCTTAAGAGAAACACACAGCCAACCCAACATTAATTGCTGCTACAGTAGTGAGAATTCAGACAATGAACACCCAAGACAGAATAAAGTTAGAAAAGACGAACAGGCGCGCTCTGCTGAGCTCTGATTATCACCTAGCAAAATTGCCTGCTTTGCCGGTGCTGCGGACATACATTACCAAGCTGTCTTCTTAACTGCAAGGACACGATCTGGCGTACTGGAGGCGATGGCTGGTTCCTTCGACGTCCCATCGTGGTGATGATAATGTCGCGAGTATAGCCCGAAAAAAATTATCCTGGTCTGGTTGTTGCAGACTAAAGACTTCCTAGCAATAAAAATGCACCTCTGAGGAAGACGAAGAAGGCTCGCCACACAATCACTGATGGTACAGTGATTGATTTTAACAAGCGAAGTCACACAGTAACTGCGATACAGTCAACTTTAGCCAAAACTGCTCAAGACAGACAACATAGGCCGCTTGTACGCAGAACGCTCAATTGCCAGCTGTACTCGGAAAGTTACGTTGAAGTCGAAACTTCAGCAACTTCATCAAACCGTTACAATTAAATAAAAGTATATTAGACAGCCAACGGAAGGCAGGCTGTCCAGAGCAGCGAGAGCTCAGTCATGTAACCTACTCCGACCAAAAGGCGAGAGCCGACTCTCACAAGAGCACCTGTACAAACCGAACACAGAACATTCCCGCCCCCACGACATTGGCCGTGGTTAAACGTTCCAATCAGCAACTCGAAAACAGGCGGAAAATTCCACTCTATTGCCGAAGCACTACCATTCCACCAATGGAGATTCTTGGCGCCAATTTCTGCGCCGATTTTGCTACGTCACGGAGCTATGCCCTGAGCAAGCCAATCACAGTTACGATTTTTCAGAAAACGCGGAAATTTGCCCGCCAAGACTGCCTGGGTACACAAGTCATTCCCACGCCTCGCTGGGAGCCCGCCAGAAAGTGTTTTCGCTAAGTTTCTGCGAAGTAAGGCACCTCTAGCCCAGCCGCTCCTTCAGGCCCCTGCAGGCGTGTCTCCGCCGCTGTTATGACAATGTCGGCGTCTGGAAAGCATTCACTCGACTCCCTCACACCCGTCGGCTTAACCCTTTCAAGATCAGCAGAGCCTGCCTGTCACCGGACCACCTGGGTGATGAGAGACGCTGCGTGGGAAGTCCGCGTGTGAAGGAATAGCAACTTTTCACCACATGCAATTAGAGAGGAAAATCGAATTACTCAAAGTAAGATAGAAATATGAGAGGGGGCTTCTGCCACCTCTCATAGCCCCTACGCCATTTTAGATTGTAATTGGTGAGCGGTTGGCTCACTTATGAGCAAGGTAGTGAGTCAATCGCCCAAGAACAATCTTGCAAACTGACTCCACATGCCGCACTGCAACTGAAAAATGCAGCTCAGTTCTTAATATGGAACTCTAACACTCACATCACACATCCATACCGAGGGAGCCCCTTCCAAACACCGATTCACACAGACATTCACGCTCTAAATATGGCCCGGGCACGTGAGTCAATTATGGAGCAGTTTATTCTTTACAATCAGAGCTGGAGTGCTCCGCAGTTAAATGCCCAAGATGTTACAACAATTTCAATCATTAAACTAACCTGAACTCAGTCACACATGATAATATTTAAGTTAACAATCTCTTTGTGAGCTTTCAGAATCTAATTACAACCTCCAATACATTCTGTCTCCCTCCCGTAACCTTTACAAAATGTTCCCTGAACTGATGGTCCATTCACAATGACAGAGGTGGTATCTGCTTCAATTTATGGGGACTTCAGGCACACTGTTTGCATACACACAACAAAAAATTCAGAATACAAAAAAAAACATGGTGTAGAGAACAATACAGTAATTTGTAATTTAGCCGGCCGAAGTGGCCGTGCGGTTAAAGGCGCTGCAGTCTGGAACCGCGAGACCGCTACGGTCGCAGGTTCGAATCCTGCCTCGGGCATGGATGTTTGTGATGTCCTTAGGTTAGTTAGGTTTAATTAGTTCTAAGTTCTAGGGGACTAATGACCTCAGCAGTTGAGTCCCATAGTGCTCAGAGCCATTAGCCATTATGTAATTTGTGCGCCCTACTCTATCACTTACATAAGAATTACAGTGCAAATTCACAAACACATACAAGGTATAACATACATTACAAAAACAACACTATAGAAAGAAATTTAAGAAAAAAAACAAGGTTCATGGGCTGTCAAGTTGCATTTGCACATTGCACAATGTTCACGACTGTGCTGAGAATGAGGCACTAAATCACATTGTTAGAAATATTCGAAGCACTTCACAAATTCGTTAGTTTCTCTGAGGGGATTGGTATGTTGAGTCATATGCTTTGATGCACGTGGATCCATGTCTTGAGCATCGGAGGGGGGCTTTTGGGATGGGGCCGCAGTACTGACATCACATAGGGCTAATCGTCGGGTGTTGTTGCTACGTTGTTGTAACAGCAATAGGGTGTGCTGGAGCATCTGCAGTACTCTGTTGAGATTGCAGCAAGACCCACGCATATGATAACGGCAGTACGGTAGGAAGACATAGTAATAGGCTCTCCTCACGTCGGTTAAATGTCTCTGAGGTCTACTAGTTGGGATCCATCACTAGTCCTGATCTCTTCTCTCCCTGGACAGTACTTTACGTTTACCAATATTGAAGTTCGACGAGGGATGATGGCACGTGGAGTGACTCCACAAGAAGGTCATCCAGACAGGATCGGACTAGGAGCGACGATTGCTACAACTGCTCTCTAAGTGAGAGGAGAAGTTAGAAATGAGACAATTCATTTGTTAGAGTTTGTGGCATGATACTGCTTTGTGTATGCAGATCGGCCAATGCTAGTGAGTTGTAAAAACTCAAATAGGTGATTATATAGCGTCCCTTTCTGTCCTGAGGCACATGAGGCGCAGGTTCTGGCACCATATGTGATCTTCGTGTACTCACGACAACGTGGTCTGCCACAGGGAATCCCTCCAAACAGCTGCCGTGTCCGGAGAGCTAGCTGGCTGTTGCGTGCTGGTCGCGTGTCAGTGTCAACGGCCAGCCACACTTTCGCTTGTGGCCCGGCGAGGGCTGTCTGCTGCCTAATCCCTCAGGTATACGGCCCGGTGACTGTCAGCTTGTAGGACCGGACGCTGCCACACCCTTCTCGTCAGGTGGCGAGCTGGCGCTCCCCTTCTTGCAGATAGTCGATGACCTCTTGTTTTTTTGCTCCGGCCGGCCTCTGCATTGCCACAATTCCCGTCATCTACACAGTTCTGACAAAAATCTTATGCCTAACTTTTCCCCGTGACCTTCTATGTTATAATAAATTTACATAACGATACATTGATGGTCTGTCATTTCAGACACTCTTATTTTAATTTCATAGTTATCAATCTATAGCTATCATTATAACAAAATCTTGGTATATCTAATCTAGACATGGAAATAATCTATCTTGATATTTGTGTAGAGACCGATCTCACTACTGTACATGGTGTGTGACGCAATATTGGATGAACAACTAAATGTGCGGGCCCGCACTAATATTACTATTAATTATATAGATTGACAGTAGACATGCTCAAGAATTAACTACCATTTGCCAACGATCTACATTCTATGTCTTTTGAATAAATTATGTTATTATGCAGGTCGAAGTTTTACTGTGCTATAAAGAACATGCAACTATTCTACTTTCGCTCTCCCGTCGTCCCTCCATCTCGGGTCTGTGGTTTGGTGACCTGAAAAATAGCATCCCAACAGGCGCGCGCCAAACACTTGTGGCAGAAAACCCCCACAATATTAAGGATCTAGTTATTGTTAAATCCTAAAGTTTAACTTATCCTAGTATATGGTACTCTCTCTCTCTCTGTCTCTCTCTCTGTCTCTTTTTCTTTCCTTTTACAACACTCTTACATAATTCCTGTTGCGCTGAGATGTCTCGCTGCTCGCCGCTATTGACGACAGTGATGTGCGCGCCGTACGACATGGCCTCCGAATTCTCACTACACCTCACTGAAACTCCAGAGACTGAGTTAGCCATGGCTATACAAGACAATACATTTATAGGTGCAACTTCTTTTTCTATGCGATGTGGTTTTCGCGATCAAAGCACACCTTTCCAGAGGCAATGTAATATGACCAAGCCAGGACTGGTTCCTGTTGAGGATTCCGTCGCCCACCACACACCAGCTACACAGTATGTCACGAATCTCCAAGTATAATTCCTTGGTTATTCATCTGTGACAGTCACAAGCAGCACGCTAAATCCCAAACCAGCCCATTGGCATGGTAGGCTTTATGCCCGCATTTCTACCGTCTAGGGCATCATTGGAGTCAAACGCTCACAGGTTCACCCCGACTTGCAGGACAACGATGCTGGCGCATCTCTGTAAAAACTTTACAGCCCATATTCATCCTCGAAATCACGCAATATACCACAAACTTGCAGTGCACTGACGTGTGCCTGCAAGCATTGGTATGAACGTCTCACGAACTGGTTGTGGCCGCTGTGGAGCATATCACTACATCCCAGAACGCTTCTAGGAGCACGTTCTTGTATGCGCCCGTTTGTGCGACATCTCCTCACTCATCATTACCCCTCAACATGGACACCAGACAGGAAAGGACAAAAACATTGCTCATGGAATGGTAGTGCCTCCTACTACATCGACATTGGAAGTCGCGAACATATACCAAAAAAAAGACTAGCAGCAATAAATTCTTTTGCAAGGCAACGCAGCGTGTTAATACTTTAACAGTCTTAATCTATTAATGCGACGATTATTGTTCCCCGAAGAAAGGTTCATATATTTGTCTATTCTACTATGTACACCACTTAAACTACTATTATTCCACGAACTTCTTTGTGTGAGAGATGTGGTGGAGTCCTATGGACTAGCGCCAATCCCTTGTTAGACTCCCCCCTCCTCTGACGCGCATTAGGATTTGCAGGTCTAATTTCACTCTCCTGGTTCTCCTGTTGTCCTTGATTTCGCTCTCTCCAATTACGGTCGCTTTGCCGTTCGTTATTCCTCCTGTCCTCGCTTCCTTGTCCAGCATGACCCTGTTCCCTGACGTTCTGGTTTCCGTGTCTCTGGTTTCCAAAACCTTGGTTAGCGTAATCTTGATTTCCGTAACCCTGGTTTCCTAAATGACCAGTGCGACTATGCCATCTGTTGTCGTCTTCCCTTCCTGGCCCGTGGTATTTGTTACTTTGCCTCTTCTTCCTGTCCTTTGCGTCTTGTTTATCAAAGACAACTTCGAGTTCACGCAATAGGCTCTTGAATGCTTCTATGTCAGATCCACACTTCCCGACAAGTGTCTGTTGGTACCTAACTGGCAATTTGGAAAAACAAAATTTGATGATTTCTCCCTTGCTATATGGACTATCTAAAAATTGATTCTTCTTGAGTAAATCATCAAAAAATTTGGTTGCGCTCCTTTGCCCGGACACTTCCAGTTCAGGACAAAATATTATTTCCTCTTTAATCCTGTCTTGCGTTTCCTTTGACCAGTAGATCCCCAGGAACGCATCAACAAATTCCTGATAAGTCTGACACGTCGCTGCCACACCCCGCATCTTTTCCGCGGCTTGGCCTTCGATGTGTCCACACATGAATTCTAATTTTGCCAGGGTTGGCCATGATGACGGTAATGTATTTGTAAACTGCATCACCCAGCTCTTCGGAAGCATCGACCCTCCATTTTCTCTGAACTTTTGGAATTTTAGTATCGACAGGAAGTGATTGTGATCAAAATCCTGTCCGATCCTCGCACTGGTGTTGTCACTCGTTTCCGACACTTGCACGTCTGCTGAGTGTCCTGATCTATCTTGCTGATAACTGTGATGTGCTATCTCTGTATCACAGTGGAAGTGGCATTCAGCATTCACTCTTCTAAGTGGGCTGCAATTATTGGAGCTATTACTCGCTGTTTCGGCGTATGCACTGTTAGTTCCGTACTCTGTCACTGGGCTAGAGCACGGCGGTCTTTTCCTCGTAGACACAATTTTGTGAACTCCATCATTGGTATCCGAACGCGCAGTGCTCGTGTGCACGTTTCGCTCTAGTTTTGCGATCCGACTCTCTACTTCTTTCATTCGTTTCGTGATGTTCGTAACCGCGATATTAGCTTGAGTTTTTAAGAACGCTAGGGATTTTGAGTGGGTTTGTGTCGCAGAAGCAAGCGCCCTGCGAGTTGAGAAGTTACTTTTGCGATTTTCATTGCCCCTGTTGCTGCCGTTTTAGCTAGGCCTGAGACTTTTTGTGCTACCATTGACATTTGTTTTGCTTCTCCACATTCTTTCTTTATTGTTAGTAATTCCCCACGAATTTCCCCTATATCCGAAATTATTGCCTGAGTGTCCTTCTTACGCTGTTCGTCAGTTTCTTCCTTATCCATCTTACGCTGTTTCTCGTCTTCTTCTTTCACTGATCATAGGAAGCTCAGTATTGGGTTAATGTCATCTTCTTGATCCTTGTCACACATGGGCGATGTAACACTGAACACCTGGGCGCTAGAGCTCTGACGTGACCGAGCTGGCCTCTGTCTGCTCTCGTTCGTTTGACTATAAACTTCTGCTACCGTCTCGACCTGTGTGCCTGTCTCTGTTTCATCCTCTACCTCACTATCATAATCACTGCCGCAACGTTAATCTAAGAGCACGTCTGAATCACCTTCCTCATCAATGAGCCCGTCGTCCTGTCCAGCTAAAAATGTGCCCATCTCATCTCCGAACCTATCCCCCTCAGTAACCTGCCCCTTATCCATTATGCTATCCTCTTTTGATTTAGCTTCCCTCGCTAATAGTCGTGCCTTACTTCTCGTGATAATTCATGAAATTTTTTTTTATCTAAAATGCACAATAAAAATAATCTACCCCCTATATTTTTACACATAGACATAAAATTTCAACAACGCCGTTCCAACGCTGTAATTACATGCACGATTTGTTGTGGTACAGAAACTGCACACAAACCTGACAAAGTGAGATGTGGTACGGACACCAAATCAAAGAAACACAAAAAACAATGAACAAACAAAAATATATACACTGAAAACAAAAACTGTAACAATGCAAGGCTACTTAAAAACTAATCACGGAACTCCAAGAAAAAGAACTTGGGTATTAATCATTAAAAAAAATAAGTAAAAAAAATTTTGAATGTTCGTACTGAGAATATTGCTCGCTTATCAGCGATTCACAGGAAAGATCCTGGCAGGGTCGCCATTTTATGCTAGGTACCGGGGCTAGCAGTGTATTTAACACTAAATTCTTCTAGAATCTACATATGTAAATGATGCTCTATCCCCCCCCCCCCCATTCTAACTACGACTTTTGCTGTTGTACATGGATTAAAAAGAAACACGAACTGACTGTAATCGACCCTGTAAGTGGAGTAGAAAAGAGTTTGGCACCTGCAATAATTTAATTTGATAAATAAGTTAAATAAAGGAAAGTTTCATTAACGTAGTGAGAAATGATAGGGTTGCTCTACTGATTAACAGAATGAAAGTTCTGTCCAAAATAACAATATGATTTATTATGACGAAACTCAAAATAATGAACAACACACACGAAACATTTACAACACATCAAATTGGCTCAAATTGGATACTCAAATAAGTGCTGTGAAGGTGAAGTTGTCCCTAAACTGCATTGTGACATTGATGATGAAGTGTTATGTGGAGCCAATTCCTTGCAACTCAAATCTTAAGAGAAACACACAGCCAACCCAACATTAATTGCTGCTACAGTAGTGAGAATTCAGACAATGAACACCCAAGACAGAATAAAGTTAGAAAAGACGAACAGGCGCGCTCTGCTGAGCTCTGATTATCACCTAGCAAAATTGCTTGCTTTTCCGGTGCTGCGGACATACATTACCAAGCTGTCTTCTTAACTGCAAGGACACGATCTGGCGTACTGGAGGCGATGGCTGGTTGCTTCGACGTCCCATCGTGGTGATGATAATGTCGCGAGTATAGCCCGACAAAAATTATCCTGGTCTGGTTGTTCCAGACTAAAGACTTCCTAGCAATACAAATACACCTCTGAGGGAGACGAAGAAGGCTCGCCACATAATCACTGACGGTATAGTGATTGATTTTAACAAGCGAAGTCACACAGTAACTCTCACAAGAGCACCCGTACAAACCGAACACAGAACATTCCCGCCCCCACGACAGTGGCCGTGGTTAAACGTTCCAATCAGCAACTCGAAACCCGGCGGAAAATTCCACTCTATTGCCGAAGCACTACCATTCCACCAACGGAGATTCTTGGCGCCAATTTCTGCGCCGATTTTGCTACGTCACGGAGCTATGCCCTGAGCAAGCCAATCACAGTTACGATTTTTCAGAAAACGCGGAAATTTGCCCGCCAAGACTGCCTGGGTACACAAGTCATTCCCACGCCTCGCTGGGAGCCCGCCAGAAAGTGTTTTCGCTAAGTTTCTGCGAAGTAAGGCACCTCTAGCCCAGCCGCTCCTTCAGGCCCCTGCAGGCGTGTCTCCGCCGCTGTTATGACAATGTCGGCGTCTGGAAAGCATTCACTCGACTCCCTCACAGCCGTCTGCTTAACCCTTTCAAGATCAGCAGTGCCTGCCTGTCACCGGACCACCCGGGTGACGAGAGACGCTGTGTGGGACGTCCGCGTGTGAAGGAATAGCAACTTTTCACCACATGCAATTAGAGAGGAAAATCGAATTACTCAGAGTAAGATAGAAATATGAGAGGGGGCTGCTGCCATCTCTCAGATGTCCAAGACTTATCAGATCTGATGTTAAATGTGATCTGATGTTAATTTACCTTGAGTTATACAAATACCTCGTGATGTATCTAACAAAAACTACGGTTGTTGCAAAACTCGAGCATTCTTTTTTGTAGCTGAAAACGTTTTTTAAAACTACTTAAGTTCTACAATGGATCAGGTATGGTTATACAGTTTGACAGTACTATCAATAGGAAAAGGATGGCACGAAATGTCAGACGTTTTTAATTGGTGAGAGAATGTAACAAAAATACAAATCTTACCCGACAGAAATCGTAACAAGATGACTTACATCTCCCAAGAAGGTACTTGGAGAACTCAATGGCTAGTCTTTCAGCCCGCAAACCATGACTATTCTTCAGCACTCAACGTAACTGTGAAGATGGTAGGTCGTTTCGACCCGCCTTTATTCCACTTCATTACTGAATCAAACTGATAATCACATCCGTTTTGTTCAATGAGATTATTAGAAAGGGTTGACAGTGGTTGTAATGCTGCATTGAGTCATACCTAGATGCACGTGTAACGAGACCGCCGACCACCTTAAAAGGCTATCGATGCTAACTTTATACCTCTGCGAAGAATTTTTGAAAATATGACCACGAGATAGCCCTGGGATTCGCTTCCGAAACACTCGAGCAGAGTATAAACAACAGTCAACAGGTGGGTCAGGAACAGTCTTTCTCGCAGCACAAAAGCATGCTGTAACATTACATAATAAAACCGGCCACCAGCCTAATTAGGCACTCTTGTTTCAAGCAAAATGATGAAGCAGAAGGCAGTGCTAAGGTTAACTCAACCGGCCCCGACACGCATACACACTAGACTCCCTCCTTGTATCTGTTCACACTACAACATAGTAACCTGGCGTTGCAAGTAAATGTACTGATAACTAGTACGTCAGATAAGCAAATGACCAATGAGATAGTAAATAGCTATATATGCCTGTCAACAACATGTACCTTAAATGAACTATGTGCAACAGTTTATAAAACCAAATACCGACACACATGAAACTAGTGGCAATACTGAACAGGCAGAAGCTTGAAATGACTCTAAATTTAAATCAGGGGTCTACTAATGATCATAATCTATAACTTCATTGCGTAATACAGGGTTTCCATGCCTGTGCGTTAACCAACTTGCATTAGAATAGATAACACCGTAAGTAATTCTTTCTTAAACTCAGTTTGAAGTAACTAAACAGAATGCAAATTTAACTACACTGGCTCTGAAGGAGCCTTTGGATTGCTTCATTAAATAACTAGGCTGGTCCATGACGACCCTTAAACTTTCATGGTTAGAAGAACCATGCTCATTAACAAAACTACATCATATGTATGAGAAACGGTAAGTATTCTTATCATTAATTGTCAATTAAGTGAAGTACAACAAATGTGATTTCATAAGCAGTATTTTCACCTACTCAGAATTATAATTGGTTGTGCAAATGACAAGACAACATTAAATTTAAATTCAACCACTTTCTGATAATAAATTAGGACACCACAATTAAATTTACTAGGATAGGATTCCTGTCCAGGTTTGTGATTTAGGATAATCACGGGTATAAGACAGAGTTTTTAGCAACAACACGATTATTATTAAAATCAAGCAAATGTCACAAACACCTCGTCCATTTACAGAGTGGCAAATATAAACAATTTAGTGAAGGCTGGTGGCGCAATTTTCTGTGGTTATTAACTTGGCGGCAATGCAATCACAGCAATACTGTTGGCCTCGCCCTGTTACATATCTTCTTGGCATCAGAATTATATTTTCATAGGGCCAAAAACCATGCCATGATAATGGTACCACCAAATGCAGCATCCGAGACTCATAAATACTGCCCTTAAGCCCTTCTGGCCTCAAACTCCAGGGATATGAGCCACAATGATCCGCTACTGTTAGCGAGGTGTTAACCACAGCACTGCTCAGCCCAGACTCCTTCCCATCACAAACGACGAGTTGTCACTTGCGCGCCAACCACACCTTTTCCACTCAGCCCGGCTACTTCCGTAGCTGTGGGGCTTCCCTACATCTTTTACATTCAACTCTATGTTCCCTAACTATGGACCAAGCCATTTACAGTACATTACATACCAATCGTTTCAGTAGTTATTTAAATTCACAAGTATAATTTTAACAACAACGTTCAAATATTCACATAACTGAAACACGTATACATAGTCAAAGAATTTCCATGACAGATACAACATCATACATAAGCAATACTACAGACTGTGTAATGTTGTTGCATTAGTTTGTTCTGAAAGCTGTGCTGATGTTCAAGATAATAAAAGCGGGTTAAAAGCCGTGAGCTATGTGGGAATTAATCCTTGCATTACTGAGCAACTGTTTCACCAGGTATCCAGTCTAGCTTACCAAATTTTCAACCAGACAAACATTAATTAGAAACTGTTAATAGTCATCTTAAGACAACCAGTGATATATATACATAAAAGGAGAATTTAAATAAAAAGAAATAAATCAGTTTATATTTGGACATTTATTTTAACTTTGATCATTGTTCCGTTAAAATTTCAGCATATTAAACTTGATTCATAACTAAACTGGTGCCTTATTTAGGATTGTGAAAATGTGAGTTGGGAAACTTATGGAACACATCAAATATAGAGCCAAGATTGGGAGACTGCATACAACACTGCATTCATAAAATAAGACACGAAGAACGTTGAAACATATGCGAAAGGAAATTAACCACAACCAACCGATTCAATTTTCACTCAAAGAAGCTACGTTCGAAGCACAATCCTGCCCGTCATGAAATTACCACACACTGTTATACTAAATGCATACTAACTCTCTGTGAAATCTTCCCGAAAAGAATAGCTGAGGGCTGCTTTGATGATTACACCACAAGCTACACGAGGTCTACTTGGTTTACACCAAGAGTGTAATTCCACAATACTTTTGATAATTAAAATAAATTACATCGAAACGCAATTTACAAAAGAAAAACCTTGAACTGGTTACTATCGTCTTACTATTAACCTGATGGGTCAAACAATTGTATAAGCACATGGTACTGGTCTCACAAAGTACACCCCATGTGGGTTGAACATAAAGAAAAGTTGCTATATTGGAAAATATTGTCAAGACGAGACGTTACAATCTCACACACATTCGCATTTAAGATAGATGATCTTAGTTAGAGTTACGGATCCTCAACACGTGGTTCCACTTTACTCACAAAGTAGTGACAAAGCAACTACTGGAAGATATTCTAAACTTCACACTCGAATTACACTGCGTTGCAATTTAAGATAACATAATAAGCCTGAGATACTAAAAGGTATGAGATAGATTATATAATGCTAAGACATGGATTTAGGAACCAGGTTTTAAATTGTAAGACATTTCCAGGGGCGGATGTGCACTCGGACCACAATCTATTGGTTATGAACTGTAAGTTAAAACTGAAGAAACTGCAAAAAGGTGGGAATTTACGGAGATGGGAACCGGATAAACTGACTAAACCAGAGGTTGTACAGAGTTTCAGGGAGAGCATAAGGGAAAATTGACAAGAATGGGGGAAAGAAATACAGTAGAAGAAGAATAGGTAGCTTTGTCGGATGAAGTAGTGAAGGCAGTAGAGGATCAAGTAGGTAAAAAGACGAGGGCTAGTAGAAATCCTTGGGCGACAGAAGATATATTGAATTTAACTGACGAAAGGAGAAAATATAAAAATGCAGTAAATGAAGCAGGCAAAAGGGAATATAAACGTCTCAAAAATGAGATCGACAGGAAGTGTAAAATGGCTAAGCAGTCATGGCTAGAGGCCAAATGTAAGGATGTAGAGGCTTATCTCATTAGGGTTAAGACAGATACTGCCTACAGGAAAATTAAAGAGACCTTCAGAAAAAAGAGAACCACTTGTATGAATATCAAGAGCTCAGATGGGAACCCAGTTATAAGCAAAGAAGGGAAACCAAAAAGGTGGAAGGAGTATATAGAGGGTCTATACAAGGGCGATGTACTTGAGGGCAATGTTATAGAAATGAAAGAGGATGTAGATGAAGATGAAATGGGAAATATGATACTGCGCGAAGAGTTTGACAGAACACTGAAAGACCTAAGTCGAAACAAAGCCCCCGGAGTAGACAACATTCCATCAGAACTACTGACAGCCTCGGGAGAGCCAGTCCTGACAAAACTCAACCATCTGGTGAGCAAGATGTATGAGACAGGCGAAATACCCTCAGACGTCAAGAAGAATATAATAATTCCAATCCCAAAGAAAGCAGGCGTTGAAAGATGTGAAAATTACCGAACTATCAGTTTAATAAGTCACAGCTGCAAAATACTAACGCGAATTCTTTACAGACGAATGGAAAAACTGGTAGAAGCCGACCTTGGGGAAGATCAGTTTGGATTCCGTAGAAATATTGGAACACGTGAGGCAATACTGACCCTACGACTTATCTTAGAAAATAGATTAATGAAAGGCAAACCTACATTTCTAGCATTTGTAGACTTAGAGAAAGCTTTTGACAATTTTGGCTGGGATACTCTCTTTCAAATTCTGAAGGTGGCAGGGGTAAAATATAGGAAGCGAAAGGCTATTTACAATTTGTACAGAAACCAGATGGCAGTTATAGGAGTCGAGGGACATGAAAGGGAAGCAGTGGTTGGGAAGGGAGCGAGACAGAGTTGTAGCCTCTCCCCGATGTTGTTCAATCTGTATACTGAGCAAGCAGTAATGGAAACAAAAGAAAAATTCGGAGTAGGTATTAAAATCCATGGAGGAGAAATAAAAACTTTGAGGTTCGCCGATGACATTGTAATTCTGTCAGAGACAGCAAAGCACTTGGAAGAGCAATTGAACGGAATGGACAGTGTCTTGAAAGGAGGATATAAGATGAACATCAACAAAAGCAAAACGAGGATAATGGAATGTAGTCGAATTAAGTCGGGTGATGCTGAGGGAATTAGATTAGGAAATGAGACACTTAAAGTAGTAAAGGAGTTTTGCTATTTGGGGAGCAAAATAACTGATGATGGTCGAAGTAGAGAGGATATAAAATGTAGACTGGCAATGGCAAGGAAAGCGTTTCTGAAGAAGAGAAATTTGTTAACATCGAGTATAGATATAAGTGTCAGGAAGTCGTTTCTGAAAGTATTTGTATGGAGTGTGTCCATGTATGGAAGTGAAACATGGACGATAACTAGTTTCGACAAGAAGAGAATAGAAGCTTTCGAAATGTGGTGTTACAGAAGAATGCTGAAGATTACATGGGTAGATCACATAACTAATGAAGAGGTACTGAATAGGATTGGGGAGAAGAGGAGTTTGTGGCACAACTTGTCTAGAAGAAGGGATCGGTTTGTAAGGCATATTCTGAGGCATCAAGGGATCACCAATATAGTATTGGAGGGCAGCGTGGAAGGTAAAAATTGTAGAGGGAGACCAAGAGATGAATACACTAAGCAGATTCAGAGGGATGTAGGCTGCAGTAGGTACTGGGAGATGAAGAAGCTTGCACAGGATAGAGTAGCGTGGAGAGCTGGATCAAACCAGCGTCAGGACTGAAGACCACAACAACAACAAGATATTTTATATCTAAACCTGAAATAAAGGTTATTAAATGTTCAGTTAGGCTGAACTTAAGAAATCCATTGTTCTACGGACTTAGCAGAGACGCGCTTAGCCGGAGATCTTACCACTTCTGACGCTCGCTGCGGACAGACTGACCTGGGCCCCTACTGAGGGTGCTTAACAGATACAAAACGTAAGTGACCAGAGAGGCAGCTTCATATTCCAACATGACAAGGGACGGACTGGACCATACTAAGAATAGAAACCTCTCTGCTTTTAGAGAGCGTAGCTACCTGTTCCGACGTTGGTCCTACTGTTCTCTAGCAGACAGGCTTGTCTGTTACCAACAAGCATGCAACTAGAAATACATTTGCCCATTCATCCTCTCACACAGACGGGAAGGGGGATGACAGTATCTTATCATATACAGTATATAAAAGAAAGCGGATGTAGGTTCCGTATGAGACTCTGTGACATGAATTACATATAAACTGTGTTTTAATGTGTAGTAGTGAGACAGATCGTTCTTGTTTATCTGTAAAAGTAACACGTTCCACTGCTCAGTTTCCTCCCAGATAGTCAGAAACACCACAGTAAATTTAGGAGAGGAATTTATGCCGTAAATCACAACAGTTTGGCCAGCCGCGGTGGTCTCGCGGTTCTAGGCGCTCAGTCCGGAACCCCGTGACTGCTACGGTCGCAGGTTCGAATCCTGCCTCGGGCATGGATGTGTGTGATGTCCTTAGGTTAGTTAGGTTTAAGTAGTTCTAAGTTCTAGGGGACTGATGACCTCAGATGTTGAGCCCCATAGTGCTCAGAGCCATTTTGACAATAGTTTTAAGAAATTAACATGAAAGGAATCCAACAGAGACCTTTCAACTGACATAGAAATGTCGATACAGATACAAAATAAGTGTTACACACTCAGTCTTACTTGCGGTGGAGGAGACGAGTTTCTGTTTTTGAGCCACGGTTGTAGCAGGTGAGACTTAATCGTACCATTTCTGATAAGGGCAGCCAGGCTGGTACTTATGCATGGCTGAAGCCGCAGCAGATGAGCCACGGGAGTCAGTGGCCACAGGTGGGAGCGAAGAGCCAGGAGCAGGGCCCCCCCGCCCGCATCTCGTGGTCGTGCGGTAGCGTTCTCGCTTCCCCCGCCGGGGTTCCCGGGTTCGATTCCCGGCGGGGTCAGGGATTTTCTCTGCCTCGTGATGGCTGGGTGTTGTGTGCTGTCCTTAGGTTAGT
The DNA here is from genome assembly GCF_021461395.2 of Schistocerca americana. Lineage (NCBI taxonomy): Eukaryota > Metazoa > Arthropoda > Insecta > Orthoptera > Acrididae > Schistocerca > Schistocerca americana. The sequence goes on along the minus strand of NC_060123.1, from coordinate 128,915,667 downwards.
TAGGTTTAAGTAGTTCTAAGTTCTAGGGGACTGATGACCATAGATGTTAAGTCCCATAGTGCTCAGAGCCATTTGAACCAGCCCCCCCCCCCCCCCCCCCCCCCAGCGTTATTGCAACTTCTTCCGCAGAGTTGCGCAAGAATGCGAGAGCAGCAGTTGTTCCTGGACGAGGCGAAGTGCAACCCACTGTCTCGACAAGGGGCTTATACTGCTTCCTGCTTATGCTAAGACCGGTATCAGCTAGACCAGCGAAAACATTTCGTGGAAGCATTGCTGGTGGCTGGACCGGACAGTGTACCGTGGGTAGCCGACACTGCTGTGGCGTCTTCGTTTTTATTATTATTTTTTTTTTTCAGGTCACGTAAACGCTCCGGACCTCGTAGTTTCCAGTTTGTTGATTGGACAGCGGCCCGTGACGTCAGAAATAGTCACAGCGGACGCCTATGTGCTGGGATTGGAGGAACAGTTTTTCCTATCTTATAGAGGGGGGCTGTACGCGAAGTTATGCGCATTTGGCGCAAGTGTGTTTTCCGTGTTTTCAATTGGCTGTTTTAGTTTTGTTGGCGAAAACTCCTTGGGAACATTTCATGGTCTTGTAGATAGTGTAAGGAGGAAGGGACATGGTCACGATCTGTACAAGAGTGCAGATAGTTTTCGACAGTTTTCGGTGGTGAGCTGCGAAGGACTTCAGGCGAGATCTGGTCACATCCCGCAAAGGAGATTTGATTTTTTTAACTTGAAATCTGGGTGCGAAGGGGCATCCGAATAAGAGGAGGTGACAGACATCCACCGTCCGACTCCATGATGAGGCGCACTAAAAACTCTACCTGGAGTTTTTTACACGTGTACGGCGAGCGTTTCTCAGCACCACAACGAGCAATCTAGAGTGAATTCTGTTACTTGAGTGTAAGCCCACAGCTGCAGCAGTTGCTGCCGAATACAAGTGCATCGTATTTTTTTATTTCTGGATTCAGTTCACAATCACTATCATTCGTATTAGTTACACTCAGATCATGTTATCCATTTAAAGTTACAGTTCAAGTTGAGCATCACTCTTTGTTCCACTTTGTCGAACGCTAATCAGATCAATTTACTTTAAGACTACGACATAGAGTATACTCCATATATTATGTTGATCGATATTCTATTTCATTATTTGTGCTATCAAATAGGAATAGAGGGTCATGAATGACACCAAAGATGGTAAGCTGAACCACTTCGATAAATCCACAATAACTAACCACATGTGCGATAATAGACACAGACTAACTGACATCCACAAGAAACTAGCTTTGCTCCAAACAGAAAACTATGACAAAAGAAGTTGATCTGCTAGAACAATTAGAGAAAATGTAACTCTGACAAAACATTTTGAATCAGCAAACGGAATTCAGCAGCCATAATTATTTCAGTAGTTCTAAAAGGTATATTTTCCCAAGGAAATACGTATGTAACAGTGCAACCACTTGATAAATTACAGCCACATGTTGCATATTCACTAATATTTGTTTTATTAACAGTTTATTTGTATAATTACAATGTAACAGCTTTTTATCTTTTTTGAAATAATAACACCTGTGAATTTATGAAAATGGAGCATCTTTGCATTTGGAATTCTTTGACTTACTTTGATTTGTGTTTACAAATGCGCTGTAGATTGAAAAGCGTATACATGTACGTAAAGGTGTTTACTCACACTGTGTTTAAAGCCATGTATCCACTACTAGAAACATTGAGTTATTTTTCAATTTGTCTTAGTTTTGTAAATTTATATTCACGATGTACCACTTTGTAATATACCACTCTAATCTTAGCAGGACAAGAATTAACCTAAGAGCGAGGTGGCGCAGTGGTTAGACACTGGACTCGCATTCGGGAGGACGACGGTTCAATCCCGCGTCCGGCCATCCTGATTTAGGTTTTCCGTGATTTCCCTAAATCACTCCAGGCAAATGCCGGGATGGTTTCTCTGAAAGGGCGCGGCCGACTTCCTTCCCCATCCTTCCCTAATTCGATGAGACCGATGACCACGCTGTCTGGTCTCCTTCCCCAAAACAACCAACCAATTAACCTAAATCTAAAAAATAAATAAAAATGTTGATGTAGACTGTTAAAGCACCTGAAAATGGGCCCCAGGTCTCGATATACATCGTGTATTGAAATAAAATCACGATTGTGACTGAAGGCGGTTGGTCTCCATTTTACGAAAATTATGTTTTCCCAAGTTTTGACCATTAATAAAAAGCCTGTTATGACCAACTGAGTCCGATTAAAGTTCATCTCATGAAATCAGTTCATCCACAAAAGAAATTCCTTGCACTGTTTACATTGTAATTGTTGCAGTATTAATGTAGTGTATTATGCTAACACTGTTCTTCTTTCTCCCAAACTGATACAATACAATACAACAGGCACCATTTTTGTTATGTTAAATAACTTGCAAGTTTGATCACAAAACGTAATAATAGGTTGTTTATAATGCTAGTGCTGTGTTTCTCGCAGTGTAAGGAAATTGGGAGACCGCTGAGGTTTTGACGCGTGAGCGCAGGATCATGCGTCGCTTTTAACACAAATTATATCGTGTAAGAAACATCCAGCAGAGTTCAGGTTAGAAATACACGAAAATACAATGCACTCTTAAGATTTCGCTCACATAATATGTTCATCTAAATTGAAGGACAAAAAGTTTACCGCGTATCGAAAATTCGGTAACGCCGCCAGAAAATAAATTTTCGTATGCTTTCCGCATCAGCTCTTCCAGAAGAAACTGATTTCGGTTCTAGAGCGAGATGAATGAAATGTAGGATTACGCACGTCCTCTGTGCGCCACAAGCAACTGTGCCCTGAGCTGTCCAGTCTTAAAGTGCTAGGCGAGTTCAGTAAGTAGGCTAATGCAACTCATTTTTTTTCCTCGGCCACTTTCCCTTGAAAAAATGCGGGGTTTGTTGTGGGACATCGTTGAATACTCCCACTTCAGCCCCTATAGTTTCATGAAGTTTCGATAGATAGCGGCGCTATACTTCCCCTTTGAAATTGCGTCTGTAAGGAAGGTGGTTTTGTCGGAAAACCAGAACATCACAGGTATTCATAGGCGCTGCGCCACCAGAGTGTGTTGCTACGCTGATTAAAATTGATAACCGCCACGTTAACTGTTATTTGCGCATGTTCCGTTAGTCTCAGCTTTATTACTGCGGCATTGCCGGCATTACATTAAAACGGTGCAATGTATTTACCTGGTTCTGCTGATTTATGTCAAGCTTGCCGAGGGCATACATTAGTGAAATATCGCAGTGCCTATTCTTCACCTGCGTTGTTTCCGGCGAATCGTGACTATTTTGTATACAGTGTGAAGGACTTGGAAACCGATCAGACGAGTATTTGCATCTAACGCACGGCACCTGGAAAGTGAATGAGCATTGCAAAAGGGAAGGAAACGTTTCTGATAATTTCGGTTGATAATAATAATTATTATAATTTCTAATGGCTTCTGGCTGCCAGATGAAATAAGCATAATATGCTTAATATGAGATTTTGCTCATTGCTAGTCAGTGTTATGAGTACAACCGGTGTAAGATTCAAATGTTATTAATCTGTTTTGTGGTACCCTAAACTACGCTTATGCTGGAGTTTTTCCTCTAAAATTGAAGCCTTAGTGGGATTATCAGCTGTACAGTTACGTTAGCCAAAGATTGGGACGTGTGAATAGTCTGGTGTTTATAGTGTAATTTCAATTCAGACAACTTACTTGATGCTCTCGTGAATAACTGCTTATTACGTTCAGTCAGCCTCTTCGCTGTTGGATCATTAATTATTATAAGAGCAGTTTAATAATCTCGAGCTACTGCCGGTTTGAATAATTATCATATTTCAGCATAAAAATTTGTTCTTAGGAAAGGTGTGATGACGAAAGGCAGTTGTTCCGTGGAACACACAATTGTAATTTACTGTGCGGTGAAATTTTCAAAGAGTCTGTTTTATGTAATGTATCTGTCACTCAGTCCATTGTTTCCACCCTTTCCTAAGCTACAGGTACAAATACTTTTGCACAGCGGAAAACAAAATGACGCTTTCCGTCAACACTCGGCATCGCGTGAAAGACACACTGAGCAGTACAGGATGCACATAAACTCCGGGAACACTTTCAATTATTTATTGCACAAGAACTAAACATTGTACAGATGTAGTGGGCCTCGCATGCCATCTCTCTTCAGTACAAAGTCGCGATACACCGTGATGGCTTTCAGTTGAAGCCCATATGATCTCTACGACAGCGCGAACGGGCCTGCTCCACGTAAGCGAATCCTACTATCGCCAAGGAATGTAGATCTGATGGTAATCTCTGTAGTAGATCGATACCGGTCATCAAAATAAAAAATAAGTGCCCATATGCGACCACGACTGTGTTTACTAAAAAATCGTATCTAGATATGTCGTATCTAAACATCAGCAAATTGAGGATCACTCGAAAACCCGTCGTTAATTACATTATTTGTTGTAATACACACATAAAAAAGTATTGCGTCACCCCCCTTCCCAGAACTCTTGAAGATAGATGTTGACTATGGATATTGTATCACAGACACAGGACTTTGTCTGTTCAGAGATGTCACAAAACACGCCCAAAGATGTAAACAACTATGCATGAGCAGCGCCTATTAGACGGAGGGGGTCCGACAGCCGATCAGTTCCAGTCATTCCACCAGGAACGAGGTACACGGCTCGTTTTGTCTGTAGTTCAACCATGCCTAGAAGGTCAATGCCGCAGTTCGATCGCGTCCGCATTGTTACTTTGTGCCAGGAAGGGTTCTCAACAAAAGAACTGTCCAGGCGTCTCGGAGTGAACCAAAGCGATGTTGTTCGGACATGGAGGAGATCACGAGAGACAGGAACTGACGATGACATGCCTCGCTCACGCCGCCCAAGGGCTACTACTGCAGTGGATGACCGCTACCTACGGATTATGGCTCGGAGGAACCCTGACAGCAACACCACCATGTTGAATAATGCTTTTCGTGCAGCCACAGGACGTCGTGTTACGACTCAAACTCTCCGCAATAGGCTGCATGAAGCGCAACTTCACTCCCAACCACGACACCATGCAGTGCGGTACAGATGGCGCCAACAACATGCCGAATGGACCGCTCAGGACTGGCATTACGTTCTCTTCTTCTCTTCTGTCGCATATGCCTTCAATCAGACAATCGTCGGAGGCATGTGTGGAGGTAACCCTGCCAGGCCGAAGGCCTTAGAGACACTGTCCAGCGAGTGCAGCAATGTGGAGGTTCCCTGGTGTTTTGCGGTAGCATTATGTGGGGCCGACGTACGCCGCTGGTGGTCATGGAAGGCGCTGTAACCGCTGTAAAACACGTGAATGCCATCCTCCGACCGATAGTGCAACCATATCGGCAGCATACTGGCGAGGCATTCGTCTTCATGGACGAAAATTCGTGCCCCCATCGTGCACATCTTGTGAATGACTTCCTTCAGGATAACAACGTCGCTCGACTAGAGTGGCCAGCATGTTCTCCAGACGTGAACCCTATCGAACTTGCGTGGGATGGATGGAAAAGGGCTGTTTATGGACGACGTGTCCCACCAAACACTCTGAGCGATCTACGCCGAATCGCCATTGAGTAGTGGGACAATCTGGACCAACAGTGCCTTGGTGAAGTTGTGGATAGTATGCCACGACGAATACAGGCATGCATCAATGCAAGTGGACGTGCTACTGGGTATTAGAGGTACCGGTGTGTACAGCAATCTGGACCATCACCTCTGAAGGTCTCGCTGTATGGTAGTACAACATGCAATGTGTGGTTTTCATGAGCAATAAAAAGGGCGGAAATGATATTTATGTTGACCTCTATTCCAATTTGCTGTATAGGCTCCGGAACTCTCGGAACCGAAGTGAGCGCCGGCAGGAGTGGCCGAGCGGTTCTAGGCGCTACAGTCTGGAGCCGCGCGACCGCTACGGTCGCAGTTTCGAATCCTGCCTCGGGCATGGATGTGTGTGATGTCCTTAGGTTAGTTACGTTTAAGTAGTTCTAAGTTCTAGGGGACTGATGACTTCAGAAGTTAAGTCCCATAGTGCTCAGAGCCATTTGAACCATTTGAACCGAAGTGAGCAAAACTTTTTTTGATGTGTTTCAAATGGCGGGAAACTTCATATTGGTGGTTAAACAATTATTCTAACTTGCGTATTATGATAATATGCCGTTTCAAGGCAACGGAAGACAGTGAACCCGTAAGTTAGGCAGTGTTCTTGCTATAGTTTGTTATAATTGCCAGTTAGTAATATACCTACGATTAAAGCTTTCAGTAGTGAGTGTGTTAGATTTTCTTATCCTACAAGACAGCTTGCACTACTTGTAGCAAAGATATTTTGCAGTTTTTTTTAATTTTTATATTTCACATGTTGTAAAGATTCTGCTGCTGATTAGGTACAGTCATCAAGGAAGAATAATCTTATGATATTACTAAAAGTGAGAATGATGAAATAATTTTTATCTTATATGTAATCCTATTGTAAATTTGTATCGCTCTGTTGTAACAGAACTTTTATAAGGCGATTTTCTTATGGACTGGACGTGGTACTTTCCTTTTTGCCTTATATGTCCATAGATATTGAAGCTTTTCCTTATTATTATTAATATTATCGTATGTATCAATTACAATAATTTAGCAAACCAAAGAAATATATATGAAAATGAACATGTGTAATTTACTTATGCATACTACAGACAGAACAACGTGACTGACACAAGGACATGGGAGCAAATGTGCGTTTTAATAGAGCTAACGCAAGTATTTTACGCCCGTTTAATTTGTAAACAGTCTTATTTTCGAGCCAGATACAGACGACAACTCTCGCTGGAGCGCGCTGCGATTGCGTCTACTAGATTGAGGACCACGTGCCGTATGCACAAGTTCCATCGTTTCTGAGCGTTCAGCATCACGTTGAACTCGGCAAGCTCAACGTTGACGTTCGAGTGCCGACGGCTTAACGCTTAGGCCGCTCGATCGCCAACCTTACTGTGCCTGAGGCATCAATGACTGCTACCCTAGCTACACCATGAAAACTGAAGAGGTTAACAACCCGAACATTATAAACTTTAGACTCGATATTATATTAACAAAAATGTTTTCTTTTTTTCTCAGTTTCAGTATTTTGTTAACAGGGAACCAGCAACTTCATTAAATTTCTTAAAGTGTTTATTAACGATTCTGCAGTATTTATACAGTGAAGAACCAAAGAATCTGGTACAGCTGCCTAATATCATGTAGGGCCCCAGCGAGGACGCAGGAGTGCCGCAACACGACGTGGGATGGACTCGACTAATGTCTAAAGTAGTGCTGGAGAGAAATGACACAATGAATCCTGCAGGGCTGTCCACAAATCCGTAAGAGTACGAGGGGGTGGAGATCTCTTCTGAACAGCACGTTACAAGGCATCCCAGATATCCTCAATATGCTCATGTCTGGGGAGTGTGGAGGCCAGCGGAAGTGTTTAAACTCAGAAGAGTGCTCCTTGAGCCACTCTGTAGCAATTCTGTACGTGTGGGATGTCGCATTGTCCTGCTGGAATTGCCCAAGTCCATCGGAATGAGTAATGGACGTGATCGGATGCAGGTGATCAGACAGGATGCTTACGTACGAGTCACCTGTCAAGAGTCGGGTCTAGATATATCTGGGGTCCCATAACACATCAATGCACACGCCACACACCATTCCAGAGCCTCTACAATCTTGAACAGTCCACTGCTGACATGCAGGATCCATGGACTCATGAGGTTGTCTCCATACCCATGTCGTCCGTCCGCTCGATACAATTTGACACGAGACTCGTCCGACCTGGCGAGATGTTTCCAGTTATCAACAGTCCAATGTCGGTGTTGACGGTCTCAGGAGAAGCGTAAAGCCTTGTGTCATGCGGTCATCAGGGATACAAGAGTGCGCCCTCGGCTCCGAAAGCCCATATCGATGATGTTTCGTTGAATTGTTCGCACGCTGACGATTGTTTTTGCAGTTTGCAGAAGGGCTGCACTTCTGTCACGTTGAACGATTCTCTTCAGTCGCCGTTGGTCCCGTTCTTGCAGGATCTTTTTCCAGGGTCATGTCGGAGATTTGAAGTTTTGTCCGATTCCTGAAATTCAATGTGCACTCGTGAAATGTCCATACGGGAAAAATCCCTATTTCATCGCTACCTCGGAGATGCTGTGTCCCATCGCTTGTGTACCGACTATAGCACAACTTTCAAACTCACTTCGATCTTGATAACCTGCCATTGTAGCAGCAGTAACAGATCTAACAACTGCGCCAGACACTTGTTGTGTCCTATAGGCGTCGACGACCGCAGCGTCGTATTCTGCCTGTTCACATATCTCTGTATTTCAATACGCATGCTTATACCAGTTTCTGATGTGCTTCAGTGCAAATACTGCAACTGCTGACGGAATCGTTATTAAATACTTTAAGAAATAAAAATTTATCTTTTTAGAAGATATTTCGAGGTGTAGCAATGAAAATACGCGCCGGCCGTTGTGGCCGTGCGGTTCTAGGCGCTTCAGTCTGGAACTGCGTGACCGCCACGGTCTCAGGTTCGAATCCTGCCTTGGGCATGGATATGTGTGATGTCCTTAGGTTAGTTATGTTTAAGTAGTTCTAAGTTCTAGGGGACTGATGTTTAGTCCCATAGTGCTCAGAGCCAATTGAACCATTTTTTTTATTTTTTTATAATACACTTTTCCGTCATCAACTTTGACGGCGGAGTAGGAGGTCAGAGTTCATAGCGTCCCGTCGGCAACGAGGTCGTTAGAGACGGAGCACAAGAGAAGCGTGGAGAAGGGAAGCGGCCATGCCCTTTTGAAGAAACCATCCCGACATCTGCCTTACACGATGTAGGGAAATCACAGAAAAACTAAAACGGGACGGTCGGACGTGGTTCTGAACCATCATCCTCCCGAATGCGAGTCCATTGTGCTAACCACTCCACTAACCCAATCGATATCAACTTTCTCTCGATTTCCTTCAAGAACTATGCGGTGTCTAGCAAGAAGCTGAATCACCAGTCCATTCTTTTCGGTGAGATTCGGTGACGCCGCGCGGGATTAGCCGAGCGGTCTGGGGCGCTGCAGTCATGGACTGTGTGGCTGGTCCCGGCGGAGGTTCGAGTCCTCCCTCGGGTGTGGGTTTGTGTGTTTATGCTTAGAATAATTGAGATTAAGTAGTGTGTAAGCTTAGGGACTGATGACCTTAGCAGTTAAGTCCTGTAAGATTTCACACACATTTTTTGATTCGGTGACCCACATGTCAGACATTGTACCACACCAGCGGCTCGTATTAAAATTGCGGGCTTATGGAATATCGTCTCAGTTATGTGACTGGATTAGGGATTTCCTGTCAGAGAGGTCACAGTTCGTAGTAATTGACGGAAAGTCATCGAGTAAAACAGAAGTGATTTCAGGCGTTCCCCAAGGTAGTGTTATAGGCCCTTTGTTGTTCCTGATCTATATAAACGATTTGAGAGGCAATCTGAGCAGCCGTCTTCGGTTGTTTGCAGATGACGCTGTCGTTTATCGCCTAATAAAGTCATCAGAAGACAAAAAGAAACTGCAAAACGATTTAGAAAATATATGTGAATTGTGCGAAAAGTGGCAGTCGACCCTAAATAACGAAAAGTGTGAGGTCGTCCTCATGAGTGTTAAAAGGAACTCGTTAAACTTCGCTTACATGATAAATCAGTCTAATCTAAAAGCCGTAAATTCAACTACATACCTAGGTATTACATTTACGAACAACTTAAATTGGAAAGAACACATAGAAAATGTTGTGGGGAAGGCTAACCAAAGGCTGCGTTTTATTGGCAGGACACTTAGAAAATGTAACAGACCTACTAAGGACCTACTACTTCGCTTGTCCGTCCTCTTTTAGAATACTACCGCGCGGCGTGGGATCCTTACCAGGTAGGACTGACGGAGTACATCGAAAAGTTCAAAGAAAGGTAGCAGGTTTTGTATTATCGCGAAATATGGGAGAGAGTGCCACAGAAATGATACAGGATTTGGGCTGGAAATCATTAAAAGAAAGGCGTTTTTCAAAAAATGGTTCAAATGGCTCTGTGCACTACGGGAGTTAACATCTGAGGTCATCAGCCCCCTAGAACTTAGAACTTCTTAAACCTAACTAACCTAAGGAGATCACACACGTCCATGCCCGAGGCAGAATTCGAACCTGCGACCGTAGCGGTTGCTCGGTTCCAGACTGAAGCGCCTAGAACCGCTCGGCCACACCGGCCGGCTAGGCGTTTTTCGTTGCGACAAAATCTTCTCACGAAATTCCGATCGCCAACTTTCTGCTCCGAATGCGAAAATATTTTGTTGACACCGACCTACATAGGGCGGAACGATCATCACGATAAAATAAGGGAAATCAGAGCTCGTACGGAAAGATATAGGTGTTCATTCTTTCCGCGCGCTATACGAGATCGGAATAATAGAGACTTGTGAAGGTGGTTCGATGAACCCTCTTCCAGGCACTTAAATGTGATTTGCAGAGTATCCATGTAGATGTAGATGTAGACCCTGCCCTTGTTAGAAGGAGTGTGAGCACTTAATTACTGTATTAATTGCCAAATTATGTAATCATTTTAATTACTTTTAAGGTTAATCCTGTAAGAACCTGACAGTTACTGATTAATGATAAACGAGTAAAATTACCCAATCGAGTCTACAGGGTGGCGCATGAACTGTGTTACCATTTTGTTTTTTAATATAAACTTTATTGTCAATACAATCTGAAAGGAACATATACTACAATGAAGAGCCGTCCATGGAGATTTGTTCTAACTCAGCACACGCTCAATATGTCCACCATTTCGTTTCCTAACTTCTTTCAAAGGAACACTGAAGTTAGTGATTACCCGGTGGCACATGTCTTCCGTAATTTCACTGCAAGCTTGAAGAATAAGTCTTCTGAGTTCCATTAAATCACGTGGACGTTTCGGGAACATTTTTTCCTTTAGGTACCCCCAAAGAAAAAGTCACATGGATTGAGGTCTGGACTATTGGGGGGCCAATTTTGTCCGTCATTGAAGCGACCTGGAAACCTAAGTGAAATGATCCGCATGTTGAAATGCTCGTGTAAGAACTCCTACACAGTGTTTGCAGTATGTGGCCTGGCTCCATCTTGCATGAACCACTGCGTGTTGAAGGGTAAGGCAGTAGCAAGAAGCTGTGGAATGCAGCTATTGCGAAGCATGCTCAAATAACGCTCGCTGTTCACAGTTTCTTCAAAGAAAAAGGGTCCAATAAGTCCGTGACTTGAAATTGCTGCCCACGCTGTAATCCTCGGAGCATAGTGTTGTCGTTCATGAAGCACTTGTGGGTTTTCAGTGGCCCAAAAGCCTACATTTTGTTTGTTTACCGTACCGTGTAAACGAAAATGCGCCTCGTCTGAAAACCGAACGTTGTTGAGACTTTCTTCCCTATCCTCTGCTGCGTTGTTGAGAGTTTCTTCCCTATCCTCTGCTGCTTGTGTTCTTCAGTGAACTTCTGTGCACAGGTCATCTTGTATGGGCACATATAGAGGTCACTTTTAAGAATGCGTTGAACGGCGTCTGGATATTCCCGGTTGCACCTCTGCCTTTCTACACGATTTCCCGGGACTTCTCTGTACAGCAACTCGTACCGCTTCAATATTCTCCGGCGAACAAACAGGCTTAGGCCGATGTCGCTTCGCTTCCAATATTGTTCCTTCCTGTACAAATTTATCGTACAACCTGTGGATGATCATCTTGCAAGGGACCCATCGTGTGTTAAACTGTTGTCGAAAACGCCTCTGAGTCACAAAAAGGCTTTTCGTTTCATGAAAAAGTAAAACAATTGCTGATCGTTGCTGTGTCAGAATCGTGAATTACACGTCATTTCGTAACTCATTTGTTTTTCCAAGCTCTGCTGGTACTGCTGTAGAGATCCCAGCGGGATATCTAATGTGCGTCGTAAAGTGCGAAAGAAACGATTGGTAACACATTTCGTGCGCCACCCTGTATCTCTACTTAAAATAGATAGTCCAGCTTTTAGAGAAAAATGACCGGCTAAGTACAACGCCAGCTTTTCAGTTTTCGGTCCTCGCATCCCTACCCACGTGACGAACTCTGGCGGATGTGGCGTGGGAAAGCGGGACTGCAGAGCCGCAGCTGCAGCTGCGATTAGCGGAACACGGAGAGCCGACCGGCGGCTGGGCAGCGCGACCGTGGCGCCGCGGGGGCCCGGCGGCGGCCGCCGCAGTCACGCCACTTAACCGAGGGGGCGGGGGCCGGCGGTCAGTGGCTGCGCCCGCCTCACATCAAAGGCGCCGCGCGCCGGGGTGAAAGTCACGGCGTTTATATATAATGTAGGGCGGCGACTTCAAAGGCGGCGCGCGCACAATGCCACGCCGCGCCGGATAGAGTTGTTGTCGCCGCCCCGGCGCGGCGCGGCCCGGCCTATAAATCCGGCGCGGGCCTAATCCGCCCAGCTCCAAATTGAAAGAGGACGTATCAATTACAGTAATTTAATTTCGGCGGTAACCGCAATTCCCTGCCTGACGTTCCACTTAATTGGCCATAAAGAAGACTTTTGTGACTGGCCTAGCACTCATCTTTCATTGCACCGGCGCTTTTTCCACCTCCTCTCTCACTCTGTCTCTGTTACTATCGTCGTCTCCAACCCCCTCCGCGCAGTGTTGTGTACGGACCGTGAATATATCGCACACTGGTCGCACTGCCTTTATTGCAGCGCGCTCCGGCACGTGTTGCTGCAGTCGTGCCGTGTAACGTGTGCGTCGGCCAGCGCAACCGGCCCCCCTCGCCAGTCTCAGCTGTCCAATGCTAGGCAATCGGCACGAGGGACGAGGCAGGTAACAGTGGCGTGCAAGCAGGCAGGATATCCAACGCCACGAGAGACAGCGCCTCCGGCACACGGCACGAGCTGCTTAACGCGATTTTGCGCTCTCATCACTCTCCAGTGGCAGTTGTCGGCTTTATTTGGTTCACGAACCGTGCAGTTTGTTTGGTGTGCGGACATTTGCCACGCCGAGTCTCAGTAAAACTTCGCCAATCTTGGAGATTTTGCATTCGTCAAAATTATACGCGCCTTTTTCGGTGCTCCTGCAGCAGCTTTCTGTCGTGTTTTGTTTACCATGGGGAATCAGTTCCGTCTCTTATTAATTTATTTGGTATGAATCTCTCGAGTGCTGTTGATACTATTTCTTTGAACTGAAGCCACATATGGTCTTCACTTACATAGTTTGGAACGATTGGAGACTGTCTCTTAGAAAACGCCAAGCGAATTTTTAGGTGCATTTATAAATAGATATATTTCGCGTTCAATTTTGGTGAATTTCTCTGTTACGGAATTGAGCCTCGCTCGACTGTGCGTTCACTAAGCCCTGTATCCGTCGTGATGCTCAGGATTATAATTGGCTAAGAGGTCAAGTGTGATTTCGTAACTATTTATAATTTGAATTGCCTCGTGAACTAATTGTTCAAAATAATTTTAAAGCATTTAGAACATTTACGGAAGTTTTCTATATTCTACAGGGTCTGAAAATGTATTTTTGTCAACGTACGGACGGTAGATTGAAGTCACTGCCAACTATAATTGTATCAGTAGCGTATCTATTTGTGATGAGACTCAAGTTTTCTTTGAACTGTTCAGCAACTGTTTCATCCGAGAGCGGGAGTCGGTAAAAGGAGCCAGTTATTAATTTATTCCAGTTGTCGAATATAACCTCTGCCCATACTAACTCACAGGAACTATCTGCTTCAATGTCGGTTGTGAGCTGAAACACACATTACATTATTTTTCCTTAAGTTATGTTTCTTGTTTCTGTTGTACTCCAGATCATTACAATTACTTATTTTCCCTCCAAAACCTAGGACGCTTTCTCTGTGACCCTGTAAATACCAGAAATAAACAATGTAGAACAACAACGTACGTTACAAATGGTTCAAATGGCTCTGACCACTACGGGACTTAACTTCTGAGGTCATCAGTCCCCTAGAACTACTTAAACCCAACTAACCTAAGGACATCACACACATTCATGCTCGAGGCAGGATTCTAACCTGCGACAGTAGTGGCCGCGCGGTTCCAGACAGCAGCGCCTAGAGCCGTTCGGCCACTCCAGCCGGCCGTACGTTACAAGCATAGCATTCTGTATTACTTCATTTCCTTAGTTCTAACATTATAAAACTGTACGTCGACTTTAGCTGACATGTCAATCAGAGATGTTCTTATCTCTATTTAGTGAACGTATTTTCAGTCATGTTTTGAATATTGTCCCGCTACACTTTTTTAACTAATGTTTCGCCGCAAGGGATATCGGATTTTAGAGAGTAAATTAATATGGAGTATGTCGTTCTTTTCAAACATTCACATTCTCACTTCTTCTTTCCTTGTTGTCTTTTGGGCATGCACTTGTAGTAATTAAAATAGGCACAAATTCAGTGATCTCTTTACAACGTTCCTTTCTTGTTGCTCTCCTGCCGATGGACTGTTTCTATAGCGATCAGTAAGCGTGAAAGGAAGCTACCGTACAGACAGAGGGATCTGTATTTATACTTGACAGAACTAATTACATACTGACATAATCGTCGGCATTGCTTTCGTTTCCCGAAAAGATATAAATATTTCGATTTCGGAAAAGAAGCTCTGTATTTCGCCAAGATGTTGAAGAAGAAGGCCGCTTACGTACTGGTTGTATCGAGTAAGATGTGGAGACGGCGGTTTGAAAGCGGACTGAAGAAGTACGAGGAAGGGCGTCCCTTACCTGAGGGATCGCTACTCAAGCTATCTGCTGAAGGGGCAAGTGTGGCAAATGTCCGGCGTGGCAAATGTCTGGCATTCGTTTGTTCACGAATATGGACGCGTAGAATTCCTGTCTTAGCTCTTTTAAAACACACATTTCTTTTCTCGACCAACGCTAGTCACATTCTGTCTGTGGCATATATAAATAAAATCTTCAGTACCTGTGAATGTGTTATAGGACATAAACAAAAGATGCATGTCCACTCTGGAAGAACATCAGCTTATAAAACTCGCTTATGACAGAGAGCACACTTACGTTTACATAACATGAAACATCACAGAAGTAAAACTGAGTGAATGGTTAACGATGAACTTGAACGGGTGTCATGGGACGTCCACCCCGAACAAATGCAACCAACAAAATGAGATTTTAAAAAAAGCTGAATGGTAACGTGTTTGCCTACGATGCAGTGGGCACGGGTTCGATTCCCGGCCAAGTTGGAAATTTTTCTCCGGTCGGGGACTGTCTTGTGTTCTTCTTATCATCATTTCATCATCAGCGACACGCAAGTCGCCCGTTATAACGTCACCTGAAATAAGAACTGCAACACGGCGCCCGAACTTCCCAGCCAACATTTCATTTTTTTCCCCATATCCTTTAAGGAAACGCCAAGATGGAAAGAAAATTGTACGTAGCAGAACACGGATCCTCTGCTGATTCACCCTCAGTTTAGTAACATGGCGCCCCAACCACCTGCGCTATGTCAAAACTCTTATTCTAGCAAACTCATATATTATTTGTAGTCTTCTAAAGACTGTAGTTGCCGAAATATTATTAACTGATGTTTAATTATAACAAAGCCTAACAACAACGACACAGTTTCATGAACTTTCATGAACTTCCCTTAGACCGGCTTACTTTCATAACAAGCTAGTTATAAAGCGAAAATAGCTACATATGAAAATTCGTTAACCACCAGTGTGACGTTTCCCGTCATTTTATTACAACTAATCGTACCAGAGATTCAATGTGCTGATGCTTAGAAACAGCATATATTCGTAGTTTGTAAAGCATTACAAAAAGCCACCGAATATGGGCTTCTACTGAACACGGCAAATACAGTATGGCGTCTTGTTTCTGCTTGTGACGTAGGCAGCGGTCTTACTTCCCACTGGTTCTACTTTACATGGCAGCAGAACTTTTACTGTGTTTCACATGAGGAAATGACTCCTCAATGAAGAGCAGCAGGAAGTGACTTCACAAAACTCGTAGAGCTCCACCTCAGCGTTAGCTAACTTCTCCCGTGTGCCGACGGCTTTACCGAGCCACGTCCGACCCCTTCCCAACGGAGCAAGACCATTAACTTCTACTGATTTGCTTCGCAAGACAACGTGATGCATATGACAGATCTACATATTGGAAGTGAAGTGAAATGGATAGATGTTGAAGATATTTGGTCAGACGAATATATGGCAATATCAACAGCTGCAGAAAATGGTACAATGAGAGTAGCATTCGTTGTGAATAAAAGATAGGCCAAAGAGTGTGTTACTGTCAACAGTTCAGCGACAGGATAATTCTAATCAGAACTGAAACCAAACCAATACCAAAAATATAGTACAGGTATACACCCCAATGTTACAAGCAGAAGACGTTAGATGGAGTGCACGAGAGAATTTAATATGATATTCAGTAAGAAACGAGAGTTTAAAACCAAGAAGTCATGGGTGGTTAGAACTCTTAGTGGAGTAAGAGAAGGAAGAGCGAGACTTACGGGAGAACATGGGGAAAGAGAGAGGAGGAAGACTTCCTTAGTTCTGCAATAAATTTTAGAAAGTAACAGCAAATACACTGTTCAACAATCACAGGAGGAGTTGCGCTCGGAAAAGGTCAGGAGAGACAGAAAGATACCAGCTAGATTAAATTACAGTGAAGCTGAAATTCCGAAATCAGTTAGTGGACTGTAAGGCTTACCCAGCAGCACTTATGTACTCAGATCATAATTTAGTAAAGATTAAGAGTATGGTGAAATCTAAGAGAATCATCAGGAAGATTCAGCATAAAACTAAGTAAGATACAGAAGTTCTGAGGAATGGTTGGGTGTGTTTAACTTTTCTTTTGTGGCGAATACTGCGATGCAGAACACCATGGCAGCACTTCGGTTGAAGGCGAATTAATATCACTGAAAATGATAATCACAGAAGTTGGGTAGCAAGGTAAATGTGAATGAATGTGGATAATGAAGAAATACTTCAACTTACAGCAAAAGAAGAAAATACAAAAATGTCCACGAAAGGAAAGGAATGCAGCAATCACTTACAGGAAATCAATAGGATGTGCAAGAAAGCTAAAGCGAAACGACTGCAGAAAAGCTGTGAAGAAGTAGAAAAAGAAATGGTCGACAAAAAGAAACATTCACCATATCGGAGATCTAGTGTTGGAGTCAGTGGTTGACAGAATTTCCGCAGATTGCGAACAAACGAGCCAGAACGGATAAAATAACATTCATCTGTAATTTCTATTGTGGAAAGTGACAAGTCAGCGATATACACAAATCAAAGAAGATTTACATCACCTCAGTTCTCAGAACTCTTGAAAATAGACGTTGGCTGACACAGTCCCTTTTACTTTTCAGAGATGTCAATAAAACCGCCCAAAGATGTAAACAACCATGCCTGAGCAGCGCCTATTAGACGGAGGGGACCCGACAGCCGATCAGTTCCAGTCATTCCACCAGGAAGGAGGCACGGGGCTCGTGTTGTCTATAGTTCAGCCATGCCTAGACAGTCAATACCGCAGTTAGATCGAGTCCGCATTGTTACTTTGTGCCAGGAAGGGCTCTCGAAAAGGGAAGTGTCCAGGCGTCTCAGAGTGAACCAAAACGATGTTGTTCGGGCATGGAGGAGATACAGAGAGACAGGAACGGACGATGTCGTCCTCGCTCAGGCCGCCCAAGGGCTACTACTACAGTGGATGACCGCTACCTACGGATTATGGCTCGGAGGAACCCTGACAGCAACGCCACCATGTTCAATAATGCTTTTCGTGCAGCCACAGGACGTCGTGTTACAACTCAAACTGTGCGCAATAGCTTGCATGATGCGCAGCTTTGCTCCCGACGTCCATGGCGAGGTCCATCTTTGTAACCGCGACACCATGCAGCGCGCTAGAGATGGGCCCACCAACGGGCCGAATGGACCGCTCAGGATTGGCATTACGTTCTCTTCACCGATGAGTGTCGCGTATGCCTTCAACCACACAATCGTCGGAAGCGTGTGTGGAGGTAACCCGGTCAGGCCGAACGCCTTAGTCACACTGTGCAGCGAGTGGAGGTTCCCTGCTGCTTTGGGGTGGCATTATGTGGGACAGACGTACGCCGCTGGTGGTCATGGAAGCCGCCGTAACAGCTGTACGATACATGAATGGCATCCTCCGACCGATAGTGCAAACCATATCGGCAGCTTATTAGCGAGGCGTTCGTCTTCATGGACGACAATTCGCGCCCCCATCGCGCACATCTTGTGAATGACTTCCTTCAGGATAACGACATCGCCCGACTAGAGTGGCCAGCATGTTCTCTAGATATGAACCCTATCGAACATGCCTGGGATAGATTGAAATGGGCTGTTTATGGACGACGTGACCCACCAACCACTCTGAGGGATCTATGCCGAATCGCCGTTGAGGAGCGCGACAATCTGGACCAACAGTGCCTTGATGAACTTGTGGCTAATATGCCACGACGAATAGAGGCATCCATCAATACAAGAGGACGTGCCACCGGGTATTAGAGGCACCGGTGTATACAGCAGTCTGGACCACCACTTATGAAGGTCTCGCTGTATGATGGTACAACATGCAATGTGTGGTGTTCATGAGCAATAAAAAGGGCGGAAATGATGTTTATGTTGACCTCTATTCCAGTTTTCTGTACAGATTTCGGAACTCTCGGGGCCGAGGTGATGCAAAACTTTTTTTTGATTTGTTTACAAGTTGGCGTGAAAATCTACGTTCCATCAGTCTTTCGGAAGAATGTCTGCGGCACTAGCCACAAGATACCAATAGTAGATGAACATGAGAACTACAGTGTAAACAGGTGGACAGTACAAGTTCCTAATCTAACTAATGCACAGAAGAATAAAGAAGACAATTGAGGATCTGTCAGGCGACTATCTTAGGCCTTAGGAAAGGTACAGATGGCAGAGATGCAGTTCTCACGCTACACTTTCAGCAAGATTTAAGACAATTCCAGTGATTGTCACAGGATCTATGGACGCAGAAAAAGCGTTCGATAATGGAAAACGGTCTTAAGAAAAATAAGCGTACGCTATAAAGACGGATAGTATAAAACGTGCACAAGAACGAAGAGGGAACAATAATAATGGCAGACTAAGACAGAATCTCACGAATTAAGAAAAGGATGTAAGACAGGGATAAAGTCTTGCTCCTATCCAGTCTGCATATTTGAGAAGGAATGAAAGTAATAAGAGAAAGTTACAGAAGTTTTATTAAAATTCAGTGTGACTTACGTTATCCTCCACGAAAAATGAGGAAGAAATGCAAGAACTGTTGACTGCAATGAAGAGATATCTCGCACAGAATAAGGTTTGAGAGTGATCCAGAGGCAGACGAAAGAACAGAACAGTCGCAGAAATGAGATTAGTGACTGACTCAACACGAAAGGTGTATAGTACGTAGTAGACGAAATAAAGGACTGGCTGCTTGGGCCTTCTCCCATCCCTCTCGTAGGTATTCGAGAAGTTATGTGCGAAGCGGCTTCTTCGACATGTAAACCAGGAACATCTTCTCGCGGATGAGCAGCTCGAGTTTCGCGGCGGTCCGTAGTTGGCCCCCTGCTCTACTCACTTTTGACAGCTGATACACCACGAGTGGGCTGAGTGGAGTTGGCCCTGTATGCGGACAACACTGCTCTGTTCACTCGCAGTGTGAATGTGCACCACATGGGACGCCGCCTCCAGCAAGGCTGTGAAGCACTTGCTGCTTGGGCCACCAAGTGGCCCCTCAAATTTAATGCAGGGAAGAGCCAGCCGGCTACTTTTACAAAACGGAAGGTACCTCCTAATCTGGAACCCCTCTACATCGCATGAGGCCCCATCCCGTGGTCCAAAACTGAGACATGTCTTGGTGTGCGACTAGACCAGCATCTTACCTGGGTCCCACATATCCAATGGGTGAAGAACAGGACCATATGGAGACTTCGCGCCCTATACCCCCTGCTAAATCCGGAGTCGATCTTGCCCCCCACCACGGCATCACACTGTATCTTGCACGGGTGCACCCAGTGTTGGAGTACGCGGCCGTGGTGTGGGGCAACACTGCCGACTCCTGGATACTCTCCCTCCAGCGGGTTGGTTCAGTTTATCCAGTTCCCATCTCCTCAAATTCCCACCTTTTTGCAGTTTGTTATTGTTAATTTGTTATTGTCCAATAATCACATGTCAGGGACAGGGAGTGCGATCGCGCGATCCCTCTATGGCTCATCTTTTGTCCGGAGAGTTAGACCCATTCAGAGTGATTGTGAGGTTTATCGTAGCACAGTCTGACTATATGCGCCGAGTCTTTGGCGGTATCGCGAGTCGCTTCGGCTACCGAGGTGAGGTGAGGCAACTCGCAGACACGCACAGGCACCGCGGGGGGTGGGAGGGGCGTCGCAGCGGCGTGTGTGCGCCGTGGGAGCGTCGAGGGCTGCGTGCGGCGGCCCCCGGGGGCGGCTAATGGAATTGTGCTGTCGCCGCGCTGCGCCGCCCGCTCAGGGGACGCGATGGCGCACCGGCCGGTCTGCGAGCGTTGCACCGAATATCCGCCGTCACTAATGTGTGACTAGATATGACCGACCTCCTGTCTGATCTAGCTGGTGTCAATGTTCACTAGTCAGATCTGAAAAAACTCGGCCACTGGATCGACGCATGGCGCGGGGACTGACGATCGATCCTCATCATAAAGAAATTAAACGCATTGTGCAAAATACGGTCAAACACAAAAAAAGACACACTGTGAAGGAATTATTCAATTGGGACGAAAATCGGTAAAGGCCTATATCACTAACGTCGATTTCCAGTAGGGTTTCGGAACATATATTGTACTCGAACATTATGAAATACCTCGTAGAAAACGGTTTATTGACACATAGACAGCACGGTTTCACAAAATATCGTTCTTTTGAAACACAACTACACTACTGGCCATTAAAATTGCTACACCAAGAAGAAATGCAGATGATAAACCGGCATTCATTCGACAAATATATTATACTAGAACTGACATGTGATTACATTTTCAGGCAATTTTGGTTCATAGATCCTGAGAAATCAGTACCCAGAACAACCACCTCTGGTCTTAATAACGCCCTTGATACGCCTGGGCATAGAGTCAAACAGAGCTTGGATGGCGTGTACAGGTACAGCTGCCCATGCAGCTTCATCACGATGCCACAGTTCATCAAGAGTAATGACTGGCGTATTGTGACGAGTCAGTTGCTCGGCCACCATTGACCAGACGTTTTCAGTTGGTGAGAGATGTGGAGAATGTGCTGCCCAGGGCAGCAGTCGAACATTTTCTGTATCCAGACAGGCCTGTACAGGAGCTGCAACATGTGGTCGTGCATTATCCTGCTGAAATGTAGCGTTTCGCAGTGATCGAATGAAGGGTAAAGTCACGGGTCGTAACACATTTGAAATGTAACGTCCACTGTTCAAAGTGCCGTCAATGCGAACAAGAGGTGACCGAGACGTGTAACCAATGCCATCCCATACTAACACGCCGGGTGATACGCCAGTATGGCGATGACGAATACACGCTTCCAATTGCGTTCACCGCGATGTCGCCGAACACGGATGCGACCATCATGATGCTGTAAACAGAACCTGGATTCATCCGAAAAATTGACGTTTTGCCATTCGTGCACCTAGGTTCGTCGTAGAGTACACCATTGCAGGCGCTCCTGTCTGTGATGCAACGTCAAGGGTAACCGCAGCCATGGTGTCCGAGCTGATAGTCCGTGCTGCTGCAAACGTCGTCGAACTGTTCGTGCAGATGGTTGTTGTCTTGCAAACGTCCCCATCTGTTGACTCAAGGATCGAGACGTGGCTGCACGATCCGTTACAGCCATGCGGATAAGATGCCTGCCATCTCGACTGCTAGTGATACGAGGCCGTTGGGATCCAACACGGCGTTTCGTATCACCTTCCTGAATCCACCGATTCCATATTCTGCTGACAGTCATTGGATCTCGACCAACGCGAGCAGCAACGTCGCGAAACCATAAACCGCCATTGCGATAGGCTACATTCCGTCCTTTATCAAAGTCGGAAACGTGATGTTACGCATTTCTCTTCCTTACACGAGGCATCACAACAACGTTTCACCAGGCAACGCCGGTCAACTGCTGTTTTATGTATGAGAAATCGGTTGGAAATTTTCCTCATGTCAGCACGTTGTAGGTGTCGCCACCGGCACCAACCTTGTGTGAATGCTCTGAAAAGCTAATCATTTGCATACCACAGCATCCTGTCGGTTAAATTTCGCGTCTGTAGCACGTCAGCTCTGTGGTGTAGCAATTTTAATGGCCAGTAGTGTAGCTCTTTATACCCATGAAGAAGGAGCGCTTGCGACAGGGGATATCAAATTGATTCTATATTTTTAGATTTCCAGAAGGCATTCAACACCGTTTCTCTCAAACGTCTTCTAACCAAACTGCGTGCCTACGGAGTATCGCCTCAGTTGTACGACTGGATTCGTGATTTCCTGTCAGAAACGTCACATTTCGCAGTAATAGACGGAAAGTCATAGAGCAAAACAGAAGTAAAATCCGGCGTTCCCCAAGGAAGTGTTATAGGCCCTCTATTGTTACTGATCTATATAACGACATAGGAGACAATCTGAGTAGCCGTCTTAGATTGTTTGCAGATGATGCTGTCATTTACCGTCTTGTGAAGTCATCAGATGATCAAAACGACTTGCAAAATGATTTAGATAAGATATCTGTATGGTGCGAACAGTGGCAATTGACCCTGAATAAAGAAAAGTGCGAAATTATCCACCTGAGTACTAAAAGAAATCAGATAAATTTCGATTACGTGATAAGTCACACATCTGACGGCTGTAAATTCAACTAAATACTTAGGCATTACAATTACAGATAACCTAAATTGGAACGATCACATAGATAATATTATGGGTAGAGCAAACCAAAGACTGCGATTCATTGGCAGAGCACTTAGAAGGTGCAACAGGTCTACTAAAGAGACTGCTCACACTACGCTTGTCCGCCGTATTGTGGACTATTGCTGAGCGGTGTTGGATCTGCATCAGCTGGGACTGACGGATGACATCGAAAAAGTACAAAGAAGGGCAGCTCGTCTTGTATTATCGCGAAATAGGGGAGACAGTGTCACAGAAATGATACGTGAGTTGGAGTCACAATCATTAAAACAAAGGCGTTTTACGTTGCGACGGTATCTTCTCATGAAATTTCAATCACCAGTTTTCTCCTCCGATTGCGAAAACATTCTGTTGGCACCCACCTACATAGGCAGAAATAATCATCACGATAGAATAAGAGAAATCAGAGCTCGCACAGAAAAATTTAAGTTCTCGTTTTCCCCGCGTGCCGTTCGAGGGTGGAGCGGACCCTTATACAAGCAATCATTCGGCTTGGCATTGACTGATAGACTTGTTGTGTTTCCTCCTGAGGGATATCGTGCTGAATTCTGTCCATTTGGCGCGTTAGATCGTCAAAATCCGGAGCTGGTTGGAGGGCCTGCCCATAATGCTGGAGAGATCCACCGACCTTGTTGGCCAAGGTAACGTTTGGCAAGCACGAAGTAGAGCAGCAGAAATTCTCGCCGTGTGCGGGCGGGCTTTATCTTGCTGAAACCCAAGTCCAGCGTGACTTGCACGAAGGGAAGCGAAACGGGGTGTTGAATGTCGTCAACGTATCGCTGTGTTGTAAGGGTTCCGCGGATGAGAACCAAAGGAATCCAGCTTTGCTGATAATCGGGGTTCACTTCAAGGCGGGATTCATCACAGAAGACAATTCGACAGGAATCAATGAGATTCCAGGCCGAAGACGTGTCTGAAGAAGCCCCAGACAACGATGGGGTACCAACCTGACTGTCGGCCTCCATACGGCCCGAAAATCAGGAGTGGTTATCTGGGGTGCCGGATCTTTTCATAACAGGTCCCCTTTGGTTGTCACTCAAGCCCGAGGGAGAACTCGAACCTCCGGGGGGGGGGGGGGACCCGCACGATCCGTGTCATGGCGCCCCTGACCACGCGTCTACCCTGCTCGACAACGTACCATTTTATTACCGTTCATGGAAGCCATCCTGGGCTGACATTTCAGCAAAACACTGCCCGCCCGCATGCGATGAGAGTTTCTGGGGCTCTTCTTCGTCCTTGCCAAACCCTACCTCGACCAGCAAGGTCGCCGGATCTTTTCCCAATCGAGAACGTATGGAGCGTTATCGGGATTTTAACGATCTAACGAGTCAATTCGACAGAATTTGGCAAAACATCGCTCAGGAGGACGCCCAACAAATGCATCAATGCCAAGCCGAATAATTCTTGCATAAGGGCATTACTGACTTGCTCAGTTAATGAAACTCTTTCTCCTGAATAATGCGTCCAATTTTTCTGAATTTGTAATCATTTGCCTGTTTGCACATGTTCATCACACCAATTCCCGTCCTATTCAGATAATCCCTTCATGTTGTGTCGTTGTTTTGTCTGAGAGCATATGTGGAGCCATTTCTTACGCTATTGGAGACCCCTGAGTGGAAACACTAACAACTCCAAAATATGTACCAGAGCGACTTTAAAGTGGAACAAGCATATGATATTAGCTATAGCAAGTTCAGGACTTGGATTTATTGAAGAGTCGTAATAAAGAGGTGGTTTACAAGACTCTCTTTCGTCCGATTTTTCAGTAACGTTAGTCAGTGAGAGTCAGTTACCAAGCAGTATTAATAAATGAGACACAAGAAGAGCAAAGATGAGCGACGCGTTGCATCAGCGTTTGGTCTACCAACACTTTATGGTTTAGTTTACAAGAAGTGAAGCTGCATCCGCAGATTCTTAGATCCACAACTCCCGTCCATATTTATCTTGCAGTCGTCAGCTGCGGATATTTGCAGATCCGTTGGTCCAGTTTGTCACTGCCGTGATCTTGGTGTTATAAATAAGAATCAAATCTTTGTGTAATGTGACTTCTGAAATTTTCCCGGAGTATTTCTCCTTCCAGTAATTTTCGGGTTTGCAGCCGGATCCCATCAACATTCTGCCACGACATTTCGGCCAAGGGATGTCCGTCCCAAAGACGTCGCCTGAGGATGGCCGGATGTCTCTGGGCCTCTTTAGTTGGTCTGGAAATGATTAATCAGATCTGCAACATGTGAAATATTAGCTCACTTTATTATAAGAACAATAAAAAGATTTACTTAACTGTATACAGTCCATAGCCACAGGAAAGTGTCAAAAAATTACAACTGCCCTTCGGTATCAAAGCATCACTGAGTGCACACATTTACTAAACTTTTCTCTCGAAGTACAAAGTCGTCAATGTCCAGAGGTATACACTACTGGCCATTAAAATTGCTACACCAAGAACAAATGCAGATGATAAACGAGTATTCATTGGACAAATATATTATACTAGAACTGACATGTGATTACATTTTCACACAATTTGGGTACATAGATCCTGAAAAATCAGTGCCCAGAACCACCACCTCTGGCCGCAATAACGGCCTTGATACGCCTGGGCATTGAGTCAAACAGAGCTCGGATACCGTGTACAGGTACAGCTGCCCATGCAGCTTCAACACGATACCACAGTTCATCAAGAGTAGTGACTGGCGTATTGTGACGAGCCAGTTGCTCGGCCACCATTGACCAGACGTTTTCAGTTGGTGAGAGATCTGGAGAATCTGCTGGCCAGGGCAGCAGTCGAACGTTTTCTGTATCCAGAAAGGCCCGTACAGGACCTGCAACATGCGGCCGTGCACTATCCTGCTGAAATGTAGGGTTTCGCAGGGATCGAATGAAGGGTAGAGCCACGGATCGTAACACATCTGAAATATAACGTCCACTGCTCAAAGTGCCGTCAATGCGAACAAGAGGTGACCGAGACGTGTAACCAATGGCACCCCATACCATCACGCCGAGTGATTCGCCAGTATGGCGATGACGAATACACGCTTCCAATGTGCGTTCACCGCGATGTCGCCAAACACGGATGCGACCATCATGATGCTGTAAACAGAACCTGGATTCATCCGAAAAAATGACGTTTAGCCATTCGTGCACCGAGGTTCGTCGTTGAGTACACCATACCAGGCGCTCCTGTCTGTGATGCAACGTCAAGGGTAACCGCAGCCATGGTCTCCGAGCTGGGGATCCAGCACGGCGTTCCGTATTACCCTCCTGAACCCACCGATTCCACATTCTGGTAACAGTCATTGGATCTCGACCAACGCGAGCAGCAATTTCGCGATACGATAAACCACAATCGCGATAGGCTACAATCCGACCTTTATCAAAGTCGGAAACGTGATGGTATGCATTTCTCCTCCTTACACGAGGCATCACAACAACGTTTCACCAGGGAACGCCGGTCAACTGCTGTTTGTGTATGAAAATGTTTCCTCATGTCAGCACGTTGTAGGTGTCGCCACCGGCGGCAACCTTGTGTGAATGCTCTGAAAAGCTAATCATTTGCATATCACAACATCTCCTTCCTGTCGGTTAAATTTCGCGTCTGCAGCACGTCATCTTTATGGTGTAGCAACTTTAATGGGCAGTAGTGTAGCTGCATATAAGACATGAGCAATACATGAACCACAACTAGTCGCTGTTGCCTTCTGGATGGAGTACAAGAGCTGGACAGAGCCTTCCTCTGGTCAGCTGTATATCGGTCTCCGTGCGGTGGCGCCGCGGAGCTGAGGGAGAGGGCGTGGCTTTGACCGCGTCCCCCATTCGTCGTTGCGGATTGCAGCGAGACATCGCTAACTCCTGTGTTATTGATGTGAGTTGCTGACGCTTGAAATGCCACAGAGATCTTTGGACAATACCACAGTTCGTTTATTATTGTTCGATAGAAAAACAGTAACGCAAGTGCAATTCACTCAACTGTATTGCTGCATCAGTGATGCCACGTTCACGCTGTGAAGAAACAGTGCGCTGCTATACGAGGTGCGGCTAGAAAAAAACCGGACTGATGCTGGAAAAAACATTTATTTACAATTATTTACAATTTCATGTTATCTCCTTCAATGTACTCTCCTCCTCGGTCTCTACACCGCTCCATACGAATTTTCCACTGTTCATAGCAATGCTGCAGATCATTTTCGGTAAGTCCATACATTACTTCCGTCGCTTTTTCTTTTACTGCTTCAACAGTCTCAAATCTAGTTCCTTTCAAAGCTGACTTGACTTTAGTGAAAAGAAAAAAGTCACAGGGGGCCAAATCAGGTGAGTAGGGTGGATGATCTAAGATGGGAATGTTGTGTTTTGCCAAAAACGTCTTCACTGACAACGCACTGTGAGCTGGGGCATTGTCTTGGTGAAGGATCCATGACTTTTTTCTCTACAAATCGTTCCGTTTTCTCCGTACTCGCTCACGTAGGGTAGCCAGGACGCTAATGTAGTAATGCTGATTCACTGTTTGTCCCTCTGGTACCCAATCAATGTGCACAATCCCTTTGATGTCAAAAAAAAACAATCACCATTGCCTTGAATTTCGATTTTGACATTCTTGCTTTTTTTTGTCGTGGAGAACCAGGAGTTTTCCAATGCATCGACTGGCGTTTAGTTTCGGGATCGTAAGTAAAAAACCACGATTCATCGCAAGTAATAACATTTTGTAAGAAGGTGGGATCACTTTCAATGTTTTCCAGGATGTCAGAACAAATCATTCTTCGGCGTTCCTTCTGTTCAATTGTGAGACACTTTGGAACCATTTTTGAACACACTTTGTTCATGTTGAAACTTTCATGAAGAATCTGCCTAACACTTTCCTTGTCAACTCCTGTTAACTCAGACACTGCTCTGATTGTTAAACGGCGATCTTGTCGAACAAGTTTACCGATTTTTTCAATGTTTGCATCAGTTTTTGCTGACAATGGTCTGCCAGTGCGAGTGTCATCACTGGTGTCTTCGCGGCCATCTTTAAATCGTTTAAACCACTCAAACACTTGTGTTCGCGATAAACAATCATCGCCGTACACTTGTTGTAACATTACAAACGTTTCACTTGCAGATTTTCCTAGTTTGAAACAAAATTTGATGTTAACACTCTGTTCTTTCTGTACACTCAACATTTTCCGACGCACAGACAAAACGTCAACTACTTAAAACAGACACCACGGACAGACTGAGTGCAGAAGGCAGATGAAACTCGAGCAGTAGGCGGAGCGAGAGTCACGTGACAGGCCCCGCGACTTTCAGCCTTATTGCATTCGTTTTATTGTTTCACCAGTACTAGTCCGGTTTTTTTCTAGCCACACCTCGTATGTAGCAGCCACTGCTTCTGATTGTTACACCAGTCACAACGTGTCAGCACTCACCACCACACCTGCCACTGCTGCCCACCGTCATTGTGCTAGCTTGTGACGTCCGGCCCGTGATATCAAACACTCCCTACCTTAGGATTACAATGTGTCTTACGAATGAAATTAAGTTTCAAGTAATTTTAAGCTATACTGATAGACAGTTATGCATATAATTCAGTGCTTGCAGATGACAATGGGAGTCCCCCAGAAATTTCCGGTTCTTTTCGTACGCATTATATTGATTGAACTGGGTTCAGAAAGAACGGAAGGCCGGAAAGCATACAACAGTAAAAATCTCTACAAAAATATCAAAATTAAAGTCTAACAGAATGATATCATGGTGAATATCAATCATTTCCGTTTTTTAAGAGAACCACGAAACATTTGGTTTTCTCTAGACGTAGTATTGCAAGAGTTATTGACGTTTTTGTTAATTAACAGTAGTTAAAACATCGTCCACGTAAAGCTAACGATCAGTAAACTAATAATCAGAATCGAGAACGTCCAAAACAGTAAAGAACGCTTTGGGATAAATAAATAAAAGCGAAAGATACCCACATAAAACTTCATTTGCAAAGTTACAGTGCCTTACTTTGGTTTTCAATCTAGTCGCAATAGCTGTCAAGGCATTTATTGTAACGTGGGACCAGTTTTTTATTTCTCCTGTTGTACAGGATGTTTATAAATTAATATCGAGGTTTTAACGCTTTATAATATTTATTACATTGAACTTACAGTTATAAATGATATGTCAAATGAAAGAGCAACTTAAACAGTTTTATCAAGAACCTTTAAATGTTCAATGTGAGCACCATGTGTCACACGGAGCACATAAAGTCTATAGCCGAGTTCTTCCCAAACGTTGATAAGTGTGTCTTCAGTGATCGTAGTAACAGCTGCTTCAATCCGGTTTCGTAATCGAGGGAGGTCTGCTGGTAGCGGAGCCACGTACACACGATCCTTGATGAAGCCCCAAAGCAAAAAGTCGCATGGCTTTAGGTCGGGTGAACGTGGAGGCCATTCAAAGCAAGCCCTGTCATTGGGCCCCTTGCGGCCTATGCAGCGCTTGGGTACAGTGAAGTTCAACCGCCGTCTAGCGGATTGCGGCTGAAACATTGTGCGCTGCGCATGCGCAGTGGTGCCAAACACAATTCTTTGAGTTGGTCTTTCATTTGACATATCATTTATAACTGTAAGTTTAATGTAATAAATATTATAAAGCGTTAAAACCCCGAAATTCATTTATAAACACCCTGTACTTCTCTATCATCAAAGATTTGAGCCTGGATGTCACTGCTTATTTTAGGTCTTTATCGTTTGTTAACATCGAGTATAGATTTAAGTGTCAGGAAGTCGTTTCTGAAAGTATTTGTATGGAGTGTAGCCATGTATGGAAGTGAAACATGGACAATAACTAGTTTGGACAAGAAGAGAATAGAAGCTTTCGAAATGTGGTGCTACAGAAGAGTGCTGAAGATAAGGTGAGTAGATCACGTAACTAATGAGGAGGTATTGAATAGGATTGGGGAGAAGAGAAGTTTGTGGCACAACTTGACTAGAAGAAGGGATCGGTTGGTAGGACATGTTTTGAGGCATCAAGGGATCACAAATTTAGCATTGGAGGGCAGCGTGGAGGGTAAAAATCGTAGAGGGAGATCAAGAGATGAATACGCTAAGCAGATTCAGAAGGATATAGGTTGCAGTAG
This sequence comes from Schistocerca americana, assembly GCF_021461395.2. NCBI lineage: Eukaryota > Metazoa > Arthropoda > Insecta > Orthoptera > Acrididae > Schistocerca > Schistocerca americana. The sequence goes on along the minus strand of NC_060123.1, from coordinate 128,885,606 downwards.
GTACTGGGAGATGAAGAAGCTTGCACAGGATAGAGTAGCATGGAGAGCTGCATCAAACCAGTCTCAGGACTGAAGACCTCAACAACAACAACATCGTTTGCCAACTGTTTTCCAGACGAAAATTCCTTTATTTTCTGGAATAAGTGAAATCGTGCTTGTGCCAAGTCGGAGTTGTAAGCAGGATGTCCAAAAATTTTCCACTTACGGCGTTGAAGTTGTTGCTGTGAGGTCGTGCATTGTCAGGAATCAAAATCACATTTGATGAGAACATTCGACAACTCTAATTATGGACGGCGAGCCAAAGTCGGTGAAGAATTAGTTTGAAGGATGCAACTCCACAGACTGACTCTTATTTTCTAAAGTCTTGTGCGAAACGCAAGTTTCATCTCCCGTCACATTGCGGTCGAGGAGTTTGTTACCAAAATGGTCACATTCGGACAAAAATTCAAGGGATGTCCCTATCCGTTGTACGTTACGGACATCTGTTTGTTTCTTAGACACCCGCCGAACACACTGATGCCTCAGAATTGCGTTGAAGTAACCTTAAGGGAAAAACATGGAAGGTTGACCCACCTATGTTGTCATTTGTTGTTTCGTGTAGTAGACTTCGTTACTTAATGACAACGTTAACATTACAATTTAAAAACTTAATAAACGAATTAGAGCTCTGACCAAACAACTTCAAATCGTTTAAAAAAACAACTTTAACAACTGTATCATTAAGAGTAGGACATGAAAATCGGAAGTACAGAGTTCCCAAAAAACTGGAAAAGTCACACCAACTAGGAGTGGCTGTGGGCAACTTCCATAAACAATTATAGCAACCGAATGAATTACAACAACAGCCATTAAATTTACCAACAATTGCTCAATTTCGCAAAAGAAAAGAAAACTTTCACAAGTATACCATCAACAGCAGGACACTAAAATCGGAAGTACTGAATTCCCAAAACAAGAAGAATTACATCAAATGAGGGTGGTTGCAAGCAGGTTCAACAATTTTACCAACCAAATGAATTACAATAACAGCTAAATTGCTAAATTCATTAAAAACTTTAACAATTGTACCATTAGGAGCAGATGTTAAAATCGGAAGTACGGAGTTCTCAAAACAAGAAAAGTCACATCAACTGGGCGTGGATGTAAGCAGACTCACCAAACAATTTTATAAGCCAAATTAATTACAATAACAGCTTATATTGACAAATTTCAACCTTAGGTAACCGTTACATAATCGGACAACATTCATGCAAATACGAGGATGATCACGAGACATGCCACTCGCTGTAGTTGTCGGAAGGCCGCTTAGCAATGCGTAACCCTTAATAATAAAATCCCTTAAGCAATAAAATACACAGTCCGTCAAACAGTGCAACTGGCAAGGTATAAAACTTACACATAAATGCCTACGCATACATTGCAACCCAACATTAAAAACAACCCTTAATAAATATACAGTTGCCCAAAACTAACGATAAGTTGAAGTACATGCAACTGAAATGTACTGCAACTTGTACACACCACCAGAAAGTTTGACACAAGCTCTAATAACTATACAATTATCTTAAATTCAAGGTAAGTTGAAGTACATGCGATTGAAATGTACTTCAACTGGTACACACCAGTAGAAACTTTGACACAACCTTTAATAACTTTACAATTGTCCAAGATTCGTGGTAAGCTGAGAAATACAGCAGACGGCTATCTCAGACAACAAAGAGCGAGCAGCCAAATTTCACAGGAAGTGTAGAGGCTAATGACTGTGGATCAAGGTAAGGTTCGGCGGTTTATATTGATAAGTAACTAGTCTTAAACTTAACGCACTAAGAAGTAGCAATAAGAATGCCAACTTTAGAAAGACAATTACACAGATAATATCAGGAAGAACATCGGGCTTGGCAAACAGGCCTTAACCTGCTGAACTCCTTCAATTCACTAAACAGACCTAACAACAGGTTCTCGCATAAACGGCAACACTCCACTGCGCACGCAGGAAACTATCAACTTCACCTAACTTGAGCCACCGTGACGCGACTAAAGACCGGCAGACTGCTGGTCAACCCGAACGCAGTGAGACGACTGGAGTACCGACGCGCCAACAAACAAACACGCCTCTGCTCTGGGCTCAGGGGCAAGAATGCGTGGTTTGCCGTCAAAGCTGCCCTCGCCAACATACACGAAAAGAGAAGTTATCCGCACAAATAAAGCTTCACACAGGTATAGGCATGCGTATTCGAATACAGAGCTACGTAAACAGGCAGAATACGGCGCTGTGGTCGGCGACCACTATATAAGACAACATGCGTCTCGCGTAGTTGTTAGATCGCTTACTGCTGGTACACTGGCAGGTTATCAAGATTTAACTGGGTTTGAACGTGGTGTTAAAGTCGGCGCTCGATTGATGGGACACAGCATCTCCCAGGCAGCGATGTAGTTGGGATTTTCCCGTACGACCATTTCACGAGTGTACCGTGAATATGAGAAATCCCCGACATCTTTGCGGCCAGAAAAAGATCCTGCAAGAACGGGACCAACGACGACTGAAAAGAATCGTTCACCGTGACAGAAGCGCAACCCTTCCGCAAATTCTGCATATTTCGACGCTGGGCCATCAACAAGTGTCAGTGTGTGAACCATTCAACGAAACATCATCGATATGGGCTTTCTGAGCCCAAGGCGCACTCATGTGTGATGACTGCGCAACACAAAGTTTTACGCTTCGCCTGGGCCCGTCAACATCAACATTGGACTGTTGATGACTGGAAACATGTTGTCTAGTCGGACTAGTCTCGTTTCAAATTGTATCGAGCCGATGGACGTGTACGGGTATGGAGACAACCTCATGGATCCATGGACCCTGCATGAGGGCAGGGGACTGTTCAAGATGGTGGAGACTCTGTAATGGTGTGGGGCGTGTGGAGTTGGAGTGCTATGGACCCTTGATACCTCTAGATATGACTCTGACAGGTGATACGTAAGTAAGCATCCTGTCTGATCACCTGCATCCATTCATTTCCATTGTGCATTCCGAAGGACTGGAGCAATTCCAGCAGGACAATGCGACACCCCACACGTCCAGGATTGCTACAGAGGGGCTCCAGGAACACTCTTATGAGTTTAAATGCTTCCGCTGGCCACCAAACTCCCCAGACATGAACATTATTGAGCATATCTGGGATGGCTTGCAACGTGCTGTTCAGAAGAGATCTCCACCCCCTCGTACTCTTACGGATTTATGGACAGCCCAGCTGGATTCATAATGTTAATTTCCTCCAGCACTACTTCAGATATTAGTTGAGTGCATGCCACATCGTGTTACGGCATTTCTGCGTGCTCGCGGGGGCCCTACACGAATCTAGGCAGGTGTACCAGTTTCTTCTGCTCTTCAGTGCATAACAGGTCCGATTCCATATAGCAGAGGCATGGCCTTAGAATATCAAGTAGTCAAAGTAAGACAACAACACTTAACTTCACTTAGGTGCGAAGGACCCACGACTTGCAGGATTCCAGCCAGGGCGTTATTGGCTCCAACCTACACAGGAGATCATCGAGGTGCTGTAAACCGTAAGTTGCAGGGTAAGCCGGGAACTTGTCGACCAGGTTGCAGACTTGTAGACCAAGTTGGACGCGACATCCGTCTGTCTTCGAGCCGCCCGTCCTTACCAATTCTTAAGCGAGCCGGCCAGGCTTCCCGCCGACCGATTTAACCAGGCGAAGTCATCGAGACGCGCGCTGGGCAGTCGGGAGTGCCACAAAAACCACAACTTGCCAGCCACGTGCCTCTCAGCCAACTGACTTCTCCAGGCACCGCCAAGCCTACAACACACTCACCTCGACCGAAGACCTTAGCTAGCGACACATGATCGAATAGATATTGGCAACCTAAGTAGTTGGTGATGCCACTGGAAAGCCATGCCACTAATATTAGAGCCGCCATGGCTCATACACATTTTTTTTAATAACCAAATGTTCTGCCACTATTTCATATAAGAGCGATCGTGAAATTCGTAGAAAAAATTGATGTAATCTGCTCAAAGTGAAACTGGTTTTCCCGAATTTTGTCTTCAATTTTGGCTTCAAATCATCCTTAATGACAGCCTCCCACTCCGGTCTTCGTCGTGCAGGCCGGCTCTCACTTGATTAAAAATAACGCACCATTTCTTCACTGAAGACCTGTTCATCGCACTACTACATAAACATTTTAATTTGCCTATAAATTTCGATACGCCGAACATTTCGTGCATTCTGAAAATTGGCACTTGGGTGCCGCCATTTCGAAAGGCTACAGCGCAAAAGGACGTGACCTCTCGACAACAAACCTCTGCTCACTGAGACAAGGAACCCCTTGAGCGCTTGGTCGCAAAAGGCCAATGATGTTTCGAAGCCACACATACTGTCTGCCATGCAACCACAGTACTGACTGCTAAAGGCAACTGCGGACGCGACTGGAGGTATCCAATGGTGAGCACAACACGAGGCTACGGGGCGTAGTTGAGCTGCTCAGTCGACTAGTAGCTCACAACAGTGCTACAGTGCTAGTGGTGTTGATACAAAGCAGAGCAATGACAACGAAAAACAAAGTAAACATTGCATTACACCTACAACAACAGTTGCTGAATCTGACATTTTGTCAGAAAGGAAACCAAGCAATGTCGCAGAGTGAGAAAGAAGTGGCAGATGAAATATTAGCATTTCTGCAAGATGAGTCAGTGGAGTGTGTGGTGTCGTGTATGCTCGACTGTGCAGACAGTGTACATGAGGAGTACAATGATGACGATACGCACTTAACAAGTGAAACTGCTGCTGAAAAGGTGACGAGTCGTATAGTTCATCATCCTTGTCGGACAGCGAGCCACAAACGTCGTCTCCAGTGAAACGTAATAAAGGACAGTGGTTGTCCAAGGAGCTGGAACTAAACGTAATTACTTACATGGGAGATCATCCGCAGCATGGTAAAAAAAAAAGAACAGACGTCAAATAAGTCCGCAGCAATATGACCGTGTTGTGCAAAAGAAAAATTACGGATATTCAAGGAAGAACAAGGAGTACATGTTACAAAAAGTGGTGTTTGCGCGTTTCAAAGATGCTCGATGCAATTTACAGTATGCGCATGATAGTGACCTATTACATTATGTACATCAAATTACGTGCGACACAGATTGCATTTATTTCAAAGGAAGCAGTGGATGGTAGCATAACTTCAGTGCTGCAGGACTGAAAGACGTGATAACGAAATTTCAAACAAAGCGTCAACCTGGCGATGCACAGCAAACTGCGGAATCGGCCCGAACATTTGTAGATGAGATAAACAAACTTGTCCCATCGTTCAGTAAGGAATTTGTTTACAACTCCGACCATTCGGGGTTTGAAGAGAAAACGCATACGAAAGGAACCTCGTAAATTAGAGGTACCAAGAGAGTTGCATCAGTATCAACTAACATCAGTGTCTTAACGCATCCTTATACAATTGTGCCGTCTGTTAATCTGGATGGTAAATTGGCTGGAAAAATTTATTGTGCTGCGAGAGATTGGAGATGTTCTGCCTCATGCTACTCTTTCTCGTGTACATGATCTTGCAAGAGCTGTAGGGAACATTTACGTTACAGCAAGCAAGAGTCGAGAAATGGGGTAAAAGAACTGCAACTATGGTATGAGCACTGCTTTTGGACAATAGTTGGGAAAAATAATTTGCTTTTGTTTGGTTTCTGGTCTACGCATAAAAATTATCCTCCTTTAGAGCATACTGTTACGGCAGATGGCCACTTGTTACGCCTTCTCGCTACTTGTTACGGCCGTTTGCTACTTGTTAGCAGCAGACACAGTGGCTGTGCCAAAGACTGAGACGGCGTGGAGTTTTACAATTATTTATTGAACTTTCTTTACAATTTCTCCCTCGTCGTCTCTGCCCAGCCCTGCTGATCCCTCTGCCTGGCTGCTGCTGTGTAGATTCTCTGACAATGCTCGCAACGCGCGCCGCTGATCGCACTCGGGAGCCTCAGGTCACCAGTGCTCCGCTGAAGCCAGGATGCCCTGTGGTTGAGATGAACTCGTCCACACGCCGTGGGGCCAGCTGTCGACGCCTGCTGCACCATAGGCTGGGAAGCCATCAGTCGCGATGTCCGCGAGGCCCCGTCATGGACGGACCACGCTCTGTGGGGCTGGGTTGCTGTGACGTCCGGGCGTCAGTCCCCGGCGGCGCCTGTGACCGAGACCGCGCTGCGGCCGGTCCTCCTGGAAGTTCTCGCTGTAGTTAGTCAGCCATGGTGCCGACCGAACTCGGGCCGACCCTCAGAGCTGAAGTTGACATCTGGCGGCGAACGGATGACTCCTGCGAGCTGGAACAGACTTCCGGAATCGTCACCTACGAAGATTGAACATTCGGACACGGACCACGTCCGTCCTCAGATCCGAACTGCTTTCTAATGGCTTCAGTCAGTTGCTGCATGCGCTCCACTATTTATATCCGGCAGGAGGACGTTTTTTACCCTCGGTGGTAGCTTCTTGTTATTACTCCCACAGTATAATGCAGCGTAACTTAATGTGCTGGCCTCACTTCCCTTACTCAGAACTCTCCAGGCTTCGCTCGGCGCTCGATCTGTGTGCGTCCTTGCTTCAGCTTGTTGGTAGACTGCAACTGTCAGCAAGGCTATCTGTGCCGCACTTACTTCGCAACACCTCGATCGCCGGCTGCCTCTGTTTTGCCATTCTCCACTGCTTGAAGGAACGCTTACTACATGTGGCCGCAACAATACTATTCCTGTTGAAAAGTGTGTGACATTGCACTTCACACCACTTGGAACCCTGATTGCTTGTTTTTACTGTGCCTATAAAACATATAATCGCACTATCTGCAGCTACGCCTTAAAGCATAGCCAGTTTCACGATAAGCTGCACGACAGACTTCCGCATTCGATTGTATGCCACCACATTCCATCAGTTGTTATCACCCCGTTACACCAATACGATTCTATAAACTTTCTTTAAACGTGGATACCTAGCTGAACGTCCTCCACTACTTATAACTCCCGCGGAGTTCGCCTTAGATCTTCATGGTGCGAAACTTTGTATTCACCGTGGCTCACCATTTTTCATTCAGTATTCATAGTGCAATGTTGTTTTGAACATTTCTTCAATGTCGAAGATGTCCATTTCGTGAAGTATAATACACACGTCCCACAGAAGGTTGATCTGTGCACCTCCCCGGCGCTCATCTTCTGCCGCTACCCTGATGCACATGGTGAGTCATTAGCAGTTAGTACTTTTCCTGTCATAACTGTTAACACAACAGCCGGCCGCGGTGGCCGTGCGGTTCTACGCGCTCCAGTCCGGAGCCGCGCTGCTGCTACAGTCGCAGGTTCGAATCCTGCCTCGGGCATGGATGTGTGTGATGTCCTTAGGTTAGTTAGGTTTAAGTAGTTCTAAGTTCTAGGGGACTAATGACCACAGCAGTTGAGTCCCATAGTGCTCAGAGCCATTTAACACAACACTTTCCGGAAGATTGATCTTGCGACCTTGCACTCGAGGGGTTCCTCGTGAGACAGGGGAAAGAACCTACTGGCACAACTGTGTTCGTGGTGACGGGCGATCGGCGACGGGCGTCGTTTGCAATCGTTTGTTACTTTATGGATAACTCTCGTACCACGTGCGGCTCGTTAAATAAGCTGAGAGCATTACGAAGGTGCCCCAGTGGTAGAAGCTTCAAGAGAGACATTGAGCATCACGAAGACAATTACTGTTAAAGTTCCGAGAGCATATGTTACGGGTCAGGCAGCGTATGACTTCCTCCCACAAATCCGTTTCGAAATGAATAAGGCGGGAAACTTACAGAAATTCGAGGTCTTGCAGAGTCTCAGCAACACTCGTTTTTCCCGCGCACAAACTCAAGAGAGGGGCAACTTGGTCGGTTCGCCATACACTGAAAGAACTCTATTATACTGACGTGACAACAGTCATGGAATACCCCCAGTATCGTGTTTGACCTCCTTTTGCTCGGCGTAGTGCACCAACTTAACGTGCATGGACTCAACAAGTCGTTGGAAGTAGAAACGTATCGGTGAAGTCGTTTCATAAGACGCTTGTCGAATTCGGTACAACTTATTCACTTTACTACCTGATTTTTGCTCAATTCATGAACTCTTCCACAAAGAGTGAGCACTCAAATAAGGCCTATTGAATATTATATGGGTGTTTTAATGTGGGATTTCGGTTTTGTTTTGTGGGAATCGCTGAGTTGGTCATCGTCTGCTGTGAGCTATGTTGCTTCTCGTTCAAAGGAGAGCACAGGTTGACCAACTTACGTTTCCAATACCTGAACAGAGAGGTTTACCCATCTTAGTCGAAGGCTGTTTTTGTGTGTGAGGTTGGTGACGGATGGCTACCCATCTGGAAGCTTCCGCTGCATGGGGAGCTAGGTAATCTCGACAGAGAAAGCGGCACTCTTCGGTGAACGCTTGGTGGGTACGTATCGTAGCTCTTAAGGGCGTTTTCAGGTGATAGGAAGCAGGTTGAGTTAGGAATTCGTTATGTTTAACTGTTGAAATACTTAAGAAATTCAGCTTAACTGAAGCGAGCTATTTTTCCGTATGTACCATAATTATATTGCTTTAAATACACGATTTTTGGGTGGTTGAGTTAAAAGTGTGGAAGTTACTTTATGCATTTTGAACAACGATGATGTAGAATTTCAAACGGTAAATCTGATTAGGAAAATCTGGCTACGATCATTTCAACTGTATATGAGTGTAATACTGTGTCGAAGCGAGTATGATTTTTAATGATTTTTAATCTTATATTTTCTAGAAGTTGCTTTTGTCTCTTTGTGTCGATTTTTTGCAACGTGTTTGGTAATCAATGACCCTTCTGGTCCACCACGGCACCACAATAGGCTTTATTTTAACACTTTGCTTGTTTAATGAGCTATAATTTCTACAAGAATATCTGTTCTTTCGTGCGCTTTCTACAAAGCAGCACAACAGTTTGATTCAGAATGCACCACGTGCTCTAGTTCGGCCGTTTGCAATCAGCAGACTCAGTTAGTATGTTGAATAATTATCGCACAACCTCGTGCATTGGTTAAACCTCTGTCCAGAATAGTGCATGCGTAGAATCGTAATGCGAATCTCACTGAGATATTTTTATGGTATGAATGCAAAGGAGATGACAGTATCATTGTCTCCCACCCCCGTTTCCTGTGTTTCTCCTTGCTGTAATTAAATTGTGCTCTGTGATATTCTCACGTAATTCTTACTTAAATGTTTCTAGTCAGGCATCAGTTAAGTGTAGTTAGGATGTGCAACCAAATACTTAGATACAATAAATAATCTACGTGAAAGATAAATTCTGTGGTGTTGATCTTACCCACTTACTCCGTTTTCCAATCCTGAGATAATGGCTCTGAGCACTATGGGACTTAACTTCTAAGGTCATCAGTCCCCTAGACTTAGAACTACTTAAACCTAACTAACCTAAGGACATCACACACATCCATGCCCGAGGCAGGATTCGAACCTGCGACCGTAGCAGTCACGCGATTCCAGACTGCAGCGCCTAGAACCGCACGGCCACCCCGGCCGGCTCCTGACTTAATCAAGTTGCTTCATGCACGACATGGAGTGCTATTTATCTGGCTACTTACAGAAATTTGCATACTTGTAATTAAATTATTAAAGTAATTAAACTAATAATTTTCCAGCTCCGTTTTTTTTTTTTCTAGATGGTTAGGAAGGGCTTGGGCTGGTGGGGACCCTGGATTCCTGTATTTTTATCGTTATTTGTGTGAGAGAAGCAGCTAGAAATGCGAGATAACGTATATGTCTCGATGAGAAACGTCGTAAAGATAGTAAGTAATGCGTTACAAAGTCCCTTGCAAAAATATTGCGCCATGCCACCTCTATAGCTATCCATAATTGCGAAAGTTGTAAGTAGGCTGTTTAGGTTTTTTTATTGGTAACGCCACCTCTGTATGAAAATCACTGGCTGTGCTGTGTGCAGTCTGTGGCTGCTTTGCATTGTTGTAATACTCGCCATTGTAGTGTTAGGCAGCTGGCTGTGAACAGCGCGTAGCGTTGCGCAGTTGGAGGTGAGCCGCCAGCAGTGGTGGATGTGGAGAGAGAGATGGGGGAGTTTTGAAATTTGTCATGAACTGCTATATTTGTATATGATGATATCAAGGTAAATACATTGTTTGTTCTCTATTAATATCTTTCATTTTGCTAACTATCCCTATCAGTAGTTAGTGCCTTCAGTAGTTTGAATCTTTTATTTAGCTGGCAGTAGTGGCGCTCGCTGTATTGCAGTAGCTTGAGCAGCGAAGATTTTTGTGAGGTAAGTGATTTGTGAAAGGTATAGTTTAATGTTAGTCAGGGCCATTCTTTTGTAGGGAATTTTGAAAGTCAGATTGCGTTGCGCTAACAAAATATTGTGTGTCAGTTTAAACACAGTCCTGTATAATTGTTCAAAGGGGACGTTTCATATGTCGACCCTTAGCCGAGGATACCTCACTGGAATCTTCTGATTTTTTTTTTCTTGTAGTTTGTGTAATTAGTGTAGATTTTGTTTATTGTTAGCGCGTAATCATAGAGAGAATTTCCTTTGTAGTTGTAGTTTTTTATTGTTGTACAGTAAAACAGTTGTGGCATGCATGTAGATTTGCACCAAGTATTTCGCAGCTGCAATTAACTAGATATTATTTTCAGTGTTATGTTAATGTGTTCTCTTATTTTGCTCTTTAAATTGTGCTTTTCTGTGTTATCGTGTGAAATATTGTGACAATTATGGCGTGTGAAAAACGTAATACTAGGCTCCAAAGTAAACTGAGAAATGACAGTGAAGACGAAAGCAGTGTGTTAGCGCCGCAGAGTAATGAATTAACTAATGTTCAAAGTAGTAATTTGGTAATTGCGCATAGGGAAATGGAGCGGGCGGCAAACAATGGTGTAGACATTGAAACAGGTAGTGAACAGGGAAGCGTAATCGATCGATTGGTCGGCAACAGCTCGCCTCAGGAATCGGGAATGAGAGAACACAATATTGCAAATACTGCAGACTCAGGTTTTGGGTTCTCACCGTTTTCTCAAATGAGTCAAGACACATTTTCCGCTTGTCAAAATGTGAATGTTGCCGGTGCAACTTCACTGCCGAAAAGCACTGAGGAACATGTTTCAGACACCAGTGCATTGTTATTACAATTAATGCAACAAATGGGACAAAAGCTTGAAAAGTTAGACACAATGGAACAACACCAGAGACAAACACAGCAACAGTTAGACACAGTGGAACAAAATCTTAAAAAGTTAGACACAATGGAACAAAATCAGAGACAAACACAGCAACAGTTAGACACACTGGAACAAAATCAGAGACAAACACAGCAACAGCTTCAAAAGTTAGACTCATTGGAACAAACTCTTGAACAAACGCGTGAAGATTTAACTACTGAGTTACATAACATTGAATCGAAATGTCAAAAAGTCTGTAATGACGTAAAAACTCAAATTTGTGAGCATTTTCAACCTATTTTTTCGCGGCATGAAAATGCATTACAGAATCACGAAGCAGCCATAAAAGAACTGCAAATTATTGTTCATGAAAATCATGAGACCTTGCAAGCTAAATTTGACTCAGTTGCATCTACCGATTCGGTTACGCAACTTGCAAAAACTCAGGAAAACTTTAAGGACACAGTAGATACTCTGAAACTTGGTTCAGAAAAACACACTGAAGAAATAAGTACACTATCGGAGAAAGTAGCCGAACTTTTGGATCAGTTCACTAATTTATCTACGAAGGTAGATGATAATCTGATTGACGCAAGACCGGTAGTCTTTAATAACACAGAAGAGTGCGAACAAATTAGGAAATTCAAACAAAATCAGAATCAAATTAATACGCAACACCAAAGAGAAATCCGGGAAGTACAAGATCAGCTGACTCAGGTAATACAAGAATTACGTATTTCAGAGGCCACTCGCGCTCCAATACGGGAAGAGGGACTTAGAAATACGGAAAAGCCGCCAAATAATAACACAGGGCATTTCGGAAGTTATGAAAGAAATTGGCAATGTGCACCGAATTTTGAGATGGAGCGGCCGACACGACCTAACAATGACCGATATGCGACTCGCCGACATGATGATTTTGACTATAAGCTGTTCATTACTACACGTAAATTCAAAACATTTAAGAATTCTGGCAACGACATTCATCCACAAGCATGGCTCCATCAATTCTCTCATTGTTTTCCTCCCAACTGGTCATTGGAGCACAGATTAGAATTTATGTGTGGCTACTTAGAGAATGAACCAGCTGTAAGAATGCGATCGGTCATTCACGATTGCCACAGTGAAGGAGAATTTTACCATGCCTTCCTCTCAGCATATTGGTCTCAAGCCACACAAGATCGAGTAAAACATGGTATCATAATGATGAAACATTTCGAACAATCTGAATTCTCCAGTCTTGTGAAATATTTTGAAGACATGTTGCACAAGAATCAGTATCTTTCAAACCCATACAGCCCCTCAGAACTCATCCGCATTTGCTTACTCAAATTGCCTGAACATTTACGACACATTATTTTGGCAGGACGTTGCAAAGACGACATTGAAGCTTTTCAGGGACTGTTACAAGAACTAGAAATTGACACTGATAGTCGCGGAACGCGAAAACAAGGACACAACAATTACAGGTCACATCCGTCACAATTCCGTGACGACAGAAACAATAACCGGACACGACTGGTCTATTCTTACAACGCAAATCGTGACCTAAACAGACACCACCCATATGACAACCACTGGCAGAGTAATAATTGTTACAGAGAAAGATCGCATTTCCGTAGTAATGACCACCACAGAGACAATCAGAGAAACAGACAATTTGGGAACCAAAATAATTATTATCAAGGGAGACAGAATAACTTTAGACGCAACGGTCCAGCGCGCAGTTACGATTCAGGGAGAAATTCTCCACCACATGACCGACAAACAAGAAACTATGTAAACTACCGACAAAACGACAGACGTGAATTTCATCAGAACTGGCGGGATTCTAACAGAGCTGGGCCCTCTCGGCAAGGCGAATTCGTAGAAGTTAGGTCTCCTAATCTCAATAACGACGCGCGCCAACAAAGAGACAGACAATGACTCGCGCCGCAGGCACCCACGTGCACCGGCTGGCTCAGAGAAAAATAACATAGACGCTAACCTTGTAAAAAAATTCCAGTATTCTTTACTGACGTATACTGCATGATAATTGCGTTCAAGCTGAAATTCTGAGTACTAGGAAGAGTAAAGGTTTACACCACATTTCACATGTAAAACCATTTATTGAGAGATAATCTGCTTTTTAACTTCGTCTTTGCCATAAAACTTTTCACTTCACATTTCTAGTATGCTTTGTCAGACTTAAGAAACTGTTAACATACAACAATGTTTGAAGTTAAATATCCAATCAAGAACCAAGAGAACTTATTTAAACAGAAATGACGAATGCATTGTTATAGTAAACAGACGTCACAGTGTTATTGTGTGTGTACATTCTTGCTTGTTTGTTGCACGATTACGTAACGACTATAAGGCTCACATACTTAGAACATTTACCAGTACTGCTAATGAGATTTTAATGCAACATTTTGGTTTATTTGAAAATACATTCTGAATTTAAAGTGCTTTCTGAGAGATACCAGATGACACAGAGGTTAGTTTATGTGACAGCTACACGATTTTTATCACGACGCTACTAGTGAGTGACAATTTACAATGTTGCTTTTGCGGTGTATCTGTTTTATATCTGCACAGTTTTCTGAATTCTTCTGGAAAGAAAAACATGTTTTAGTAGTAACTTTTGTGGTATAGCAACAATGAGACAGCCTTTTTCGTGGCACAACATTACGTTACTGTACAGTACTTTCTTCATCACGCCAATAAGCATAATAACTACGATATCTATACGCAAAGCATTTCACTTTTGTTTATCATGAGGTAAGTACATTGGCTTCTGCAGAACTTAGCTTTCGGAGGAAAATAACTACGACACTTCCACAGAGATTATCTTACAACAAGATGCACATTTAGCGCTACAGGACACGCATTTCAGTGATCAATTTTATACTTAAAACATTTATTTCTAAAGATTTTTGAATTACAAAGAAAGTTTTCCGTGATATATTTCATTCCATTGGTGTAATCTGTAACACCTGAGGGTATAATTACATTAATCCTCAGGGGGGTACACGCTTACTTTGTGTACCATGTATGTAGCAACCACAAGGAACCCTAGCTAATATGGTATTTGCTTATACAACTTTACACATCGGTACCTTATTTCTCTAACACACAAATTACACAGCTATCTGATTATTTAACTGAGAGAGACAAACATTTATTTTACTACGTCAGTGACAGATGTTTACGCAATTACAGAGTTGGATAACTTCACACTTATGAATTTGTATTTTGTCTGTACTTTGTAAACTGTTCATATTTTTTCGGACACATTGTGATGCTATGAGAGCTTTGAATGATGTATTTGGTATGAGATCATGATTTTTAAAGTACGTTAGAGGTAGATGGCACTATTGAAATGAGCAGAGAATTTTTTTTAAGGCTTAGAAATTATTGGAGGAAGTTACGACGATTTTGAGATTTGACTGAAGTGTTATGATGTTATTATTACGATGACGATGTGTATTATGTTGTTGAGGAATGTTTATTATGCTACGTATTTCTCACGATGAAATATTGAAGAAGTGTCGACGAATATGTATATGTATAATGAGGTAAGGAATAATGAGTAGTGTTTAGGGACTCTGATTTATGAAAAGGATGTTGGAAACCAAGAAACGTACTTTAAGAGTTATGAAATGTGTGACTGTATCACAATGCTGACCAATATTTTTTTTGGACACTTATATTTATAGGATTTTGTTTCTACAGATTTGCAACGCTAATTCTTGACCTGTGAAATATTTTTATATGAGACTGCCACGGTAGCAGAAACTGCTGTCGTAAATATTTCCGTACGATAGTTAAGTGACCACCTGCACGTAATGCGTCGCGGGCACCCAGCTGTGTCAGACGCCTGGAGAAAAAGCCATTATTGCGAGCCCTTTTCAGCGGCACAGGTAGAACAAAAAAAAGGGGAGGCCATTATCCTTGGAAATATTCTTACATCTGCAAACCTGATAATGACAAGTGTCTTTCTACGAGAATTGAGAGCTACTGAGAATTGAGAATTGAGAGCTACTGACTTACGAAATGCCACATAGCTATTGAATGATGTTTTTATGCTTTGGTTTGCGTAATTGCTTATTTCATTTGATATCTGGTTTCCAGCTGTGTTGCAGCATTGCTTTTATAAAATGAAATGCATTTGCTAATGTGAACACTTTCTGTCAACAGATCTATTAAATAATTATTTTGTGATCCACATTCTTTAAAAAAGGAGCACTTGGAAAGGAAAGAACAATAAGAAGCAACTAGTAACAGTAACACATAATTTTCTTTTCAAGTACATGGTAATATTTCTTTTACAATAAGTTGTTGTGGTGCACCACTTTAATTACATAGACATTAAGATGTGAATATATATTTCCCTTATCTGCATTGCTGTTTAACTGTAATATTTTTTCTGCTTGAGCTATGTCATGTTTAGGTATAAGTTACTGCTGTTTGCCAGGCATAGTGCTGCTAAATTTAACTTTGTATTACTCTGTTAAGCTTTTCTTGTTGCTGCACATTGGCTCATATTAGTTGTAATTTTGCATTTTTTTCTGTTGATTTAGATTTACTGTAGCTTGCTTTGCAATTTTCCATTTTTTTTGCATTGCTGTTTGTGTTAATTTGTTATGTGCTGCTGCATTGCCTCGTCCCTTAGTTTAGCATCTGAGCTCAGTAGATTTAAGTTAGCTTAAGAGGGGGTAGCCTATAAGAGAATGAGTTGCGATGAATTTGAAGAAATGCACTGAGAGGCTATACGAGAAAAGTAAAGAAAGCAGGTATAGATAGGACTTTTGGAAATAATGAGGAATGAAGGGAGATCTCCGAGAAGTAAAGAAAGTTTTGTTTGCAAAATACTGCAGTAAAACAAACCCTGTCCTTTCCCTTTTGTGTTATCCCACTATATGTTTGTGTACCCTTGTGTATTTATGTTTTTCCTGTATTTATATGTTTATCTGATAAGATTTATATTGTAGAATTTTTCTAATACTAAGCTACATTCACTATGATGAGGAATACTGTTATCCTCAAATATAATTGGCATTAATAATATGTTATGTACCTTGTAAATATGCTTAGACATTATTTATTCTGTTTTGTTTTAATGCTCATGTGTGAAATTGATGTTTCAATAACTATTCTGATCTTTTATGTATGTACTTATCTCATAATTCCTGTAACACTGATGTATATGTTATTTCGATTCTTTTGTAAAGCCCATATTACTACAATTGTTATCTGTATTATTTTGTTTTTAATGATGTATTTTGTACCTTTGTAATTGTATTCTTATGTTATAAAATTGTAATTGACACCAGTTCATCATATTATTAACTTGTAAGTTCCATTTCACTGCACACGTTTCTGTTGGTCATAGTATATGGACAATATGTGAGAAGTAGGGACTGATAGTGTTTGCACGTGTGTTAATGATTCAGCAAGGGACTGGATAACAGCATTGCTGGTTCTAAGGACAGTTACGAAAACTTTGTGAGTGCACAAGTGGTGGGTTATGGACTTGCTACATTATCCGCAAGACTCTTCAATGGTGATTGTGCACCTGCACAGTCACAACACATGGCTGCTGGCCATCTCTATAAGGACTACAGTGGGTCTGCATCTTTGATGGCCCACCAATACCATTATTTCTACAAGGACTACAGTGGGTCTGCACCTCTGGTGGCCCACCAGTACCATTATCTCTACAAGGACTACAGTGGGTCTGCTCTGTGATGACCTACCTACCAATATTCTTCAAAACTTCGAATGACTCTGCTGTGAGTTTGCTCTGTTGTGACCCATTACTTGTCTGCATGTCAAGAGTCAGCACTGTCTTTCCGTTGGAAGGACAACACTACTTCTTCAAGACTGCATGGAAATCCACTACTTCCGTGTGCATTTTCTTCTACTGCTCAGACTTTGAGAAAAACACTACTATTTTACCGTAATGAACGATCAGGACTGTCTTTATGGACTGTGAGAAAATTTTAGCTTTTGACCAACATTGTATCAATAAGTGTGTGCATTTGATTTCTTTGTTATTGTAATTATGAAAAAAAAATTTCAAATCTGTATTGGCCACTGCCCAATCCAATTTGTAAAATTTTTTGTGGGGAGCATGGGGGCTATGTAAGTAGGCTGTTTAGGTTTTTTTATTGGTAACGCCACCTCTGTATGAAAATCACTGGCTGTGCTGTGTGCAGTCTGTGGCTGCTTTGCATTGTTGTAATACTCGCCATTGTAGTGTTAGGCAGCTGGCTGTGAACAGCGCGTAGCGTTGCGCAGTTGGAGGTGAGCCGCCAGCAGTGGTGGATGTGGAGAGAGAGATGGCGGAGTTTTGAAATTTGTCATGAACTGCTATATTTGTATATGATGATATCAAGGTAAATACATTGTTTGTTCTCTATTAATATCTTTCATTTTGCTAACTATCCCTATCAGTAGTTAGTGCCTTCAGTAGTTTGAATCTTTTATTTAGCTGGCAGTAGTGGCGCTCGCTGTATTGCAGTAGCTTGAGCAGCGAAGATTTTTGTGAGGTAAGTGATTTGTGAAAGGTATAGTTTAATGTTAGTCAGGGCCATTCTTTTGTAGGGAATTTTGAAAGTCAGATTGCGTTGCGCTAACAAAATATTGTGTGTCAGTTTAAACACAGTCCTGTATAATTGTTCAAAGGGGACGTTTCAAAGTGTTGCCGGTGTGGGATTTTGTGCATGAACTGACCTCTCTTATGCCCCAAAAATGATAAATGGGGTTCATGTGGCGCGATTTGAGTAGCCATATCATTCGCTCGAACTCTCCAAAATGTTATTCAAACCAGTCGCGAACAGTTGTGGCCCAGTGACAAGGCCCATTTCGTCCATAAGATTTCAATCGATTTGCTGCAAACGGTCTCCCCATAACCGAACATTATCGGTTCAGTTGGACTAGAGGTCTCTATCCGTTCCACTTAAACACAGCCCAGACCATTATGCGGCCACCACCAGCTTGCACAGTCCCTTGTTAACACCTTGGGTCCATCGCTTCGTGAGGTTTGCGTCACACTCGAACCTTACCATCAGGTGTTATAGACTGAAATCGGAACTCATCTATCAAGGCTACAGTTTTCCAGTCTTCTGAGTCCAACCGATATGGTCACGAGGCCAGGAGAGGCGCCACAGGCGATGTCGCGCTGTCAGCGAGGGCACTCCCGTAGGTTGTCTGCTGTCATAGCCCGTTAATGCCATATTTCGGCGCACTGTTCTAACGGACGCGTTCGTCGTACGTCTCACATTGATTCCTGCGATTATGTGACGCCGTGTTGCTTGTCTGTGAGTACTGACAACTGTATGAAAACGACGCTCCTCTCAGTCGGTAAGTGAAGGCCGTCGACAACTGCGTTGTCTGTGGTGTGAGGTAATGCCTGAATTTTGCTATTCTCGGCGCACTCTTGACACTATGGATCTCAGAATATTTGATTCCCTAAAGGTTTCCGAAACGGAATGACCCATGTGTCTGGTTGAAATGCCTCTGAGCACTATGGAACTTAACTTCTGAGGTCATCAGTCCCCTAGAACTTAGAACTACTTAAACCTAACTAACCTAAGGACATCACACACGTCCATGCCCGATGCAGGATTCGAACCTGCGACCGTAGCGGTCGCGCGGTTCCAGACTGTAGCGCCTAGAACCGCTCGGCCACTCCGGCCCGCCCGACCCATGTGTCTAGTTCTAACTTTCATCCCGTGGTGACAGTATGTTAACTCCCGTTGTGCAGCCATAACCACGTCGGGAATCTTTTCATATGAATCACCTAAGCACAAATGACAGTTTCGCCTATACACTGCTGTTTATGCCTTGTGTACGTGGACGCCATCTGTACAACTGCATATTGCTATCCCATGACTTTTGTCACCTCATGCTTGTCCAAAGGAACTTTGCATCGTGATTCAGAATAACACAGTCAATTCAGTTTTGTATAGTGGCTATTTTTCAACATACTTTGAGGCGACAAAAGTCATGGGAGAGCGCTATGCACATATACAGACGGCCGTAGTATCGCGTACACAAGGCATAAAAGGGCAGTGTATTAGCGGAGTGGTCATTTGTACTCAGGCGATTCATGTGGAAAGATTTCCGACTTGATTATGGCTGTACGACAGGAATTAATAAACTTTGAACTGGGAATGGTAGCTGAAGCTAGACGCATGCTACATTCAGTTTCCAAAATCTTTAGGTTTTTAAGTGCAGAGTGTGCCAGTAATACCAAATTTCCAGCATTATCTCTCACCATGGACAACACTGTGGGACGGCCTTCACTTAATGCTCGAGAGCAGCGGCGTTTGCGTAGCGTTAGTCAGGGCTAATAGACAAGCAACACTGCAGAAATCAGTGTGTGCCGTACGACGAAAGTATGAGTTGGAACAGTGCGGCGAAATTTAGCATTAACGGGCCGTGACACCAGACTAGCGACGCGAGAGCCGTTGCTGACAGCACGACATCGCTTGGGCTCGTGGCAGAATCGGTTGGACCCGACCACTCCAAAACCATGGCCTGGTCAAATGAGTCCAGATTTCAGTTGGTAAGAGCTAATGGTAGAGTTGGAGTGTGGCACAGACCGCATGTAGCGATGAACCCAAGTTCTCAACGAGGCACTGTCAAGCTAGTGGTGGTTCCTTAATGGTGTGGGCTGTGTTTACACGGAACGGACTGGGTCCTCTGGTCCAGCTGAGCCTATCATTGACAGGAGATGATTCTGTTCGGCTACGTGGAGACCATTACGATGGAATTTTTATGGATGACAATGCGCCATTTCACTGAGCCACAGTTGTTTGCGATAGGTTTGAAGAACATTCTGGACAGTTCGAGCGAATAATTTGGCTATCCAGATTGCCCCACATGAATCCCTTGAAAAATTTGTGGGACATAATCAAGAGATCAGTTCGTGCACAAGACCCTGCACTACGCCGGGCCAAGGGAGGTCAGACACGATATTAGGAGATATTCCATGACTTATGTTATCTCAGTATATGGGCTGAGTGAGGAATCTGTACGCTAAATACAGAATTACTGCTGTTAGTCATAGTTACATAAGCAGGTTGCACTCCCGTCCACCAAAGCAGACTGGATAAATAAATGAAAAATAAACCAGCTCATAGCTGCATCAGTGAGGAGTTCGCAAGTCAGATTACTCCTCTTTAAGCCAACTATACAGATTGAATAACCACAAATTCTGAAAAGATGTACTTATAGTAGGAAATACAATTTTACAACAGAGTTTACTTTACGTTCAGATAATATATTTCGTTAAAAATTTCAAAGTTTCTTTTTAGAGAAAGTCGAATTGTGCTTTACTTCTCGCAGCACGCTGAGTCCCTGCTCGTGACGTCATAGGAGTTACAGCGAGAGTCTCGCTACAGCGTGGTTGATGAATGAAGGGCAGACAAGGTCCGGCCGCTGTTCTTTGAATGGAACATCATGGTGTCTGTCCGCCTCGGTAGCTGCACAATCGGTGCAGCGAGTTGCTAACAAAAGGGTCCCGGGCAGATTCTACGGCGGGTCGGAGATTTTCTCCCCTTTTGGTTTGGCTGTTGAGTTGTCTTTACGTTCGTATCGTCGTATCCTCTGTTGAGATGGCTGCATGAGCACGACCCAAAATCCAATAAATTAAAAAAAAAATAATCATATTGTGTATGAGAAACGAAATGGGTGAATAGATAAACTACGTATTCCGGGAGGGATACACAGATTGCTGTGATTCACAGAGATTCGTGCTGCCCTCTTCTCCTATAAAACCTATAAGGACAATCAATAGATGATAGTTTTTTATCGTGATTGCACCTAGCCCAGTGTTGAGACTTTTAGGAATTTGTGGTAAATTCCTATGGGAGGTCATCGGTACCTAAGGCTACACACTACTTAATCCAACTTAAACTAACTTACGCTAAGGACTACATGTGTCGTATGCAGAATTGCGCACGCAAGAATGACATTATAAACGAAGCATTATTTACATTCCACGGTAGTTGTCATTGAAAATTTACGTAACTGTGGTCACAGCTTGTATTTTTAGACCATGATATCGTCTGTGATTATGAAAATTACATCCCCACCAAATTTCAGAAATGT
Source organism: Schistocerca americana (assembly GCF_021461395.2). Taxonomy (NCBI): domain Eukaryota; kingdom Metazoa; phylum Arthropoda; class Insecta; order Orthoptera; family Acrididae; genus Schistocerca; species Schistocerca americana. Next base: position 128,864,286 of record NC_060123.1, on the reverse strand, counting down.
CAGATGATGTATGCTGTTGAATGAAATAACATAACACAGACTTCGTGGGGAAAGGAGCACTACGAATTCCAGAGAAAGATAGTTAGAACAGAAATGAAAAAAAAAATACTTTTTTATAATCCTAAGTAATAGGTTGGGGTTCTTGCAGAGATTACAAGAATAGCCTTTTAATTGGTGTGGAGTGTAAGAGAATGATTGGAGGAGGTAACAAGGAGTCAGTCTGCAACTGATGTTCGGATATCTCACACGTTAAGCGTTACATGCGACTGAAATGAATTTCGACATCCAGTCTGGCAAGCAATGAAAACCATTCACGAGAGCCTGTCCAGCTGTTCACATTCCCCACTGTGAGTGCCGTGTTACTTCTGTATGGTAACAACTGTCCCATTCGGCGACTATGCGGCAGCACAACTATTAGCCCCGTCTCCGTCGTGTGAATTCAGTCACTTGCCTAGAGCAGGCTACGTCTTAAGCTCGCAGGGCATTTGACTTACGATATAGCAGTGGCAAATTTGGTGATCATGAATACTGTCGGTCCGTATGAGCTATTGGAGCTATGAGAAGTGGTTAAGGAATATAACGCAAATAATAGTTTCTGGACTGAGGGATAAATAACTAGTATAGGGGCCAAAGCTCCGGAAAAAGAAACTATGCTGTTGTGCGCAGTCAGCTTTCTCGACTGTGCGACTGCAAATTTACTGTAGACGTTTGGTACTGACGCGCTGATAGGTAACTGGTTGCAGTTAACTAATAGGCCATCCGCTCGACGTCCCAACGGTTGTGGATATGGCTCCCATACAGCAACAGTATAATAGTAGTAGCTGTTAGGGGTCCCCAATCACACCATATTAAATCCTTTTTTTTTTTTTTTTTTTTGTACTGAACGACCACATAAAATGATCATCTTTGGGAGTGAACCCTAAGATCTTCAACATGGGGAAAATAGCGAGAAAAAGGGAATGACTGTTTTTTTGCCAGAAAGTTCTAAAAGGTAGGCGCGGTTTCTACACCAAATTTTCAATGACAACAGTAGGTCATCTACTTAGTACTTAATCTTTGCCCGCATCTCGTGGTCGTGCGGTAGCGTTCTCGCTTCCCACGCCCGGGTTCCCGGGTTCGATTCCCGGCAGGGTCAGGGATTTTCTCTGCCTCGTGATGGCTGGGTGTTGTGTGCTGTCCTTAGGTTAGTTAGGTTTAAGTAGTTCTAAGTTCTAGGGGACTGATGACCATAGATGTTAAGTCCCATAGTGCTCAGAGCCATTTGAACCATTTGACTTAATCTTACACATTAGTATGGCAGTCATTAAATCCATTCGATTGCCATTTAATAACTTACAGTATTTTCTCCGTAACGTCTTTAGTATCTGTCGATAAATTTCAACCGCTTTTACTTCTTTTGCACACGGAAAACAAATTGCTGCACGTATTCACAGTAGGCAGGATTTTCAATTAACTGAAGTATTTCAAATAAACAGAAACAAACTTAAACGCGTCCGAATGCTTGTATTACGGATTCTGTGGGTGGCCAATGGATGCTGGTACTCAGTATATAAGCGGAAGCTACGAAATGCAGTGTTGCAGTGGCCATATTTAAAAGCGGTACTTACTTACAAAAACCAGGCTCGCATATGCACTAATTTAGCCATGTAAAGACGACATGATTCTGTCGAAGTACAACTACCAGTCTATATGTTTCAATAAAAAATAATAACATAAGGCAATAAAGCCGTTATTTCAGTGATGAAGTTAATTTGGCTTCGTTCCACTTAATAGTAAGTATATATGTGAGATAAAATGGTAATAGGTTACTTGCAGAAACGAATAAATCCACCTTGTTGTGTGTGACAAGTTAGGGTTTGTAATGCAAAGGGAAAGAAATATATTTATTCAGCAGGAGTACGCGATCTAAGAGGAGGTGGAACAGCATCTGGTCACTGGGAGGCATGGAGGGGAGAGAGAGAAGCTCAAAGCTGTGGGTGGGCTTCCAGAGCTGTCATTCAATATCCTGCCGCCCACCGCCCAAGATTTCTGAAGCTGTTTCCGCAGATCTTGAGATGAAAGCCTCCCATATTGGTTTGGACTGTGTGGCTGTGCGAGGAATAAAGCGCTGTGTATGTGGCGTGGGTGGCAGCCATGCGAGGGGGATCGGGCGCCGAGGGATACCCGCATTGTGACAGAGCACCGCCGCTGGCTCCTGATTGGGTATTGTCGAGCCGCTGCCAGCGTCGCCAACCGAATTCCGGCGGAGCGAGAGCCGGCCGTCCTCGTTACGGTCGGCTGTGTAGCCGCGTGGGATCGACGCGGCACTGGAAACACTCGACAGACTACTGCCAGAGGAGACGGGGCGACCGAACTGTGTTACAGGAGGCTCGAGCGGATGTGGCTGAAGCTGTGAAAACGGAGCAGAGAAAGGAAAGATTACAAGGGAAATTTCGGTCGTGGCGACATCTCACTCACGTTGACGGGCTTTCTATTGATTTAAATGAACTTAATATCTTTATGAGGATTCACACTTGCATTTTTCACAAAAAGCCCTCTAATAATTTTTCAAGCCCTCTAATAATTTTTCAACAGCGTTAAGTGACTGTTCCGTTGGTTCATGATACAATATTTTACACGTTATGAATGAAAAACACGCAACATTTGTGTGCAGTTCTCCAACATTCATTACTCAACTCTCTGGTTTTCGGCTGTTAGGCCAATATCAGGTGCAAAGATAATAAAACCTGATGATGGAGTCATAGCCAAAAATTAAAGAGGTGTCTCGTGTTTTAATCTCACTGGTAAAAGGAAATTTCGAACAGTTTTCCTAACAAATAGAGTGAGTGGACAGGCTGTATCTATTTTTGGCGGTGCTGCTTTATCTTTCATCACATCGAGTGAAATTTTTACTCGTGACTGACAGTAAAGCCACGACATTTCCATTATTGAGAAGTACTACGTAGATATAACTGACAGCGGTTTCGTAAGCGCGATGGTCGAAACGAATCTGAGACAAGTAACTATGCCCTAGCAACGGAGAAACCATGGTTCGTAGGCCTAAAACCGACTACGCAATTGGTTGACTTTATTGATTTCTTTTATCACCACGAAAACCATCTACAGGGGTTTACGATTTTAGAAAGCATTCTGTAACTGGAGCACAGCGATCGGTATAAAATGCTTAAAATGAAATAAGCAGTGACAACCGTACTTTTAGGATCTAAATCCGTCTGCCAGCACCATCAGCCATAATGGTGGTGAAAAGCCTGAAGATGGTCTGAGAAAAGGGCCAAAACCAGTTGCTAACAAAAAAAAAAAAAAAAAAAAGGAGGAGGTTCTTACTCATTGGTCTGAAGATGACCACAGTAGTGGTCGAAACTGGTCACCGTAATAAATAATTTGTGATCAAGACTGTTTTTGATAGTAAATATTGCCGGCCGCGGTGGTCTCGCGGTTCTAGGCGCGCAGTCCGGAACCGCGCGACTGCTACGGTCGTCGGTTCGAATCCTGCCTCGTGCATGGATGTGTGTGATGTCCTTAGGTTAGTTAGGTTTAAGTAGTTCTAAGTTCTAGGGGACTGATGACCACAGATGTTAAGTCCCATAGTGCTCAGAACCATTTTTTTGATAGTAAATATTTGTAACAACATTGATCACTGTTCACTCCCATAATGTATTCAAAAGTAATTAAAGCTATGGAGTTTTCTGACCCATCCGTTTTACAGTGTAACAGGATGGCGCTGATGCCCACGCTATAAATCGCCTAGGGCGTGAATGAAAGATTTAATAGAGGAGTAGTACACCAAACAAAGTACCCTTGGTACCCTTTACAAGGCACCTTTGACAGTGCAGAACGCATTGTCGCTTGTCTTAGACCAACGAACCCAGCCCTCTTTTTTCTCAGGGCATTGAGGCGTTGCGCAGTCTGCACTACTTTTTCTATAAACTTTCCGTAGTAGTTCACCATGTCCACGAAAGATAGTTCTTTTAAGTTCCAGGGCGGAGCTTGTAGTCTATGGCCTTTACAAGACGTTTGATCGGAAGTATCCTTTTTTGTTAATAATGATAATCAAGTAGTCGGGTGAATGTTGAAAAAACTGACATTTCTTGAGACTACACTTGAGGCCAGCTTTCTGTAAGGCGGAAAAAAAGTGAGCGTAGGTTTTCGAAAAACAAAAGCGAACAACTAATGTTAGCAACAGCAAAGGTAATATAAAGTGAACAGTGGTGTCAAGATGAACTTGTCCGGTCGACACCGGTAACGACGCTACTTATGTAAATAAATAGCATTATTAACAGTGGCTGGTTGCAGTTTTCTACTTTGCAAGAATTAACTTGTAAATACTTCGTTATTGAGACTTAGAACCAATCAGTTTACTCGAATGGCACTTAAGTTACGTTGTGCAAGACGCGACAGTTGGCTGGGACTGCGACGCTGCCCCTCCTCTTTCCCCACCCTGGCAGACGGCGACACGGCCGCAACACGACTGGAGTCGTCGCCGTTTCCCAAGCTCCGGTCGGCGGCGGCGGATTCAAATACATAAGAAAAATAAGAATTCCGATTTTCTTGCTGTAAAAAATACTGTATGTTAACGCAACAAAGTTACATCGGCTCCCAGAGTTAGTTTTTCGATACAGATTCTCCTTTTACTTTAAAAAATTGAAAAGTATCTCTTCCGATTATAGTGTTATTTTCGCTGTATATTACTTCTTTATTAATTGTGAGGAAAGTAAAAGGCACAAAAAATTGATGTTTGCGTATCGTACAGTTTCACATCACAGCTTGATAATGAGGTGTCTATTTTTCCGATATTCGTCACAGTTATTCCGATACTTAATTTACAAGTAACCTACTGCATAAAATTTGAATTATGTACAGTGAAAAATGTGGTCGCTGGCTACTTTACGTATGGTTCACTTTAGGTCATACATCGTTGCCGATGAAAAGAAGCTAACATATCGAAATTATTTTTAAAGTTGAGATCAGAATGATATCGATCTCCGTTTCCGAGATTTGGGCTCATATATCTCCGGGAGCGTCGCGACTAGCCGCCAGTTCTGTCGACGCGCAACGAGAATCGTGTGGTCATCACACGATAGAGAATGCATTTGTTTTGTTTCGCAGACACATTTGGACCTAATGAAACCATTTTATGTCATATTTCTCCGGTATGAGTTACTAATATTTCTCCATATGCTCTTGACAATTTCATTTAAAATGCCACGAAATGTATGTTTCTTAAAGCCAAGTGATCAAGCAGAACCCATTTTCTTGGTTTTGCTGAGGCATCTGAACCTGTTCCAAGCTTTCTTTCTCGTTTATTTCTCTGATACGAGTCCAGAATATTCCTCCATCTGTTTTTGCACATTTCACCTAAAATTCCAATGAAAGATTAGTTTATTAACAATAAGCGCACGCTAGCGTCATTGCATTGTTTCAAGTTCTTGACAACAAGATAGGGTTACACCTTAAACATTTCTAGAATTTTGATTCTGAACGTCTACAGTATACACTGGCAGAAATGTGGAAGAAATAATGTCCGTGCTTGTTCACAAAATTTCCCCAAATTATACCTGTCAGTTTCTCCCATGCAGAAACTTTTGGAACAAGCTAAGGCAACTTTCATAGCCGACTGACTTTTTATTCCCATCCAAATGAACTTCCATATTCTTATATTCTGACAGCATACATCGTTATGGATGACATGAACATTTAATCTTGCCAAGCTGCACTCAAAAGATGACTCCAGGATTTACAAAAGACGAATATCAATTGTGAACTGTGTCAGACCAGAAGGGCCTTGTAAAACAGTAGTGCACTTTTGGCACAAGTTTTTTGAGCACCATCTTCTACCAATGAATTGAAGTGAATGTGACAAATTACTTATTGCAGCATACTGTTTGCGCAATCTGTTGAGAAACGCCTTCCTCAAAAACGAACATCTATTGATTGCAGAAAGCTGTACAACAATCTGGTGGTGGTTTTTCACAACTAGAAGGTATCATCAAGACACCAATCTACCGTTTACTTTCAAAGTGAAGGTATTGTAAAATGTAACTTTCTCGTTGTACTTTAGATTGTTCATTTTATAATGTACTTGCCGTTTTCAATTTTTATCGTCACAAAAAAGAGTAATGCGAAAATTGACCTTCAAGTTCATTTTCATCATTCTAATTCTACATCTGCATGGATTATACTGATTTTCATAACAGGCCTGAAAAATTTGCATTAATGAGAAAATATTATATATTTCACTCACCTGCCAGTTTCAACTGTGCACCAATTTCATCCCAAATTCTGTCTCTGAACATAGTGTCTCTATATTTAGGGTTCTTCAAATCGTAAAGGCAAGGATGTTGCGAGACCAGCTCACAGAGCATCACATCATGTGAGTGGCTCATTTCAGTTTTCCTTGACTGGCTCGATATCTTTCTGGCAGCCGTACGTCTTTGTGTCGTGCGACTTCCGTCGCAACACTGCTCACTGGTGCAGTGCTGCGGCAGCTGCCGCAACAGTCGCGCGTCGCATCCCAAACTCGAACAGCGCATGCGCCAGCGGACAACTTCTGACGTCACGTAGCGACCCGTCGCAGTCGCTAGTGTGCGTCGCGTCTTGGACAACGTACCTTTAGAATGCTCTTAGCAAAGTGCGAGGGCCAATCAGAAAGTCTTTGCTCTATTTTTTACTACCCAAAGCAAGGTACATACAGGTAACTACAAAGATACATCCTATTCTACGCACCTTACATTATTTTTCCACATGGTTCCCACATCGATTCAGACATTTTCCCCATCGCAGCACTAAATTTGAGATGCCCATGCGGTAGAATTCGTCTGGCTATGGAACCACCGTCGGACTGCTGTCTTGGATTCATCGATACTTGTGAATCGCTGTGAATAGCTTTGTATTCACGTACTACTCGATCACGATATTACTGTACTTGGTCTCTCATGGCCTTTACCGGAAACACGCCGTGACGTTGCAGAAAACAATGTAACATCCCCTTAGAAAAATTAATGAATTACTGTGCTGGTAAACCCCTTACGTTATTTGATTTTCAAACAGCTGAGCAAAACTGAACGTACTCAGACATTTCTCTCTTTACTTATTCTGATCAACACTAAACTGACACACAATATTTTTAGCGCAACGCAATCTGACTTTCAAAAACCCCTACAAAAGAATGGCCCTGACTAACAATAACCTATAACGTTCATGAATCACTTACCTCACAAGAATCTTCGTTACTCGAACTGCTGCAATAGAGTGAGCGCCAATACTGCCAGCTAAATAAAAGATTCTAACTACCGAAGGCACTAACTACTGATAGGCATACTCAGCAAATGAAAGATTTTGATAGAGAACAAACAATGTATTTACCTTAATAGCGTTCAAAAGTCATAATATATATATATCAGTTGATGACATACAGTCTTACAAATTTACTCTTTCCGATGGACATACGTCGAGATCATCCACTCTCAAAACTGCGCCATCTCAGCTCACCTCCAACAGCGCAACGCTACGCGCTGCTCACATCTAACTGCCCAACACTACAATAGCAAATATTTCAACAATGCCAACCAGCCACAGACTGCACACAGCACAGCCAGTGATTTTCATACAGAGCGCTACGTGACGTTACCAACATAAAAACCTAAACAGCCTACTTGCAACAAGTACAGTGGTGTCTAACAAGGGCGCCCACACCCGGAGGTAAGGTGTGGCTCCGATCTGTCCCCGCCCTCCCCCACAGCTCGTAGGGAAAGGAAAAAAAAAACAATAGAGCAGTCAGGTATTTTTCTTCCGAGAAAATTATTTACGTAGGTTTTTAACAGGCTCGGAACTGGAACTTTTTTATGGCTACTTACAAGTCGCCATTCGACTTCCAAAGTACTCCACATCCCTAGATCTTGCCCCCTCCTCTAAAACAATCGTGTGGGCGCTTCTGGTGACTAAGGAAAGGGGATCACATTGAGAAAGATTTCAAGACAGTTGTGCGTATACTATCAAGTGGTTCAGCGTGTTCTCGTGAAATATCACGATAAAAATCACTGTAAGCCGATCGAAACGCCCACTCTCCCAAGTGAAATTAAAATGACGTCGACTAATACAGGGATCGGCCAGCTGAGATAATGTGTGCAAGAGTTCCTACTTTTTATTTTATTTTATTTATTTATTTATTTTTGCACTTATCGTAAATCATTACCACCGACGGAACGTGTGTCTGAGTTCGAGGCATTCCACCCTGCCCACTTATAAATGAAATTTCATGTTCCGTGTGCAGCCCTAGGTAATACGTATGTCCGATTAGCTCTCACATACCCATAAACACGCTCTCCGTCAGTAACTGTGACGCAGAAGTCGCTCAGCAGGCGTTTGTAACGAGTTTCATGTGGCACGGTGTGGCGTAGCGTTCCCACAGCGAGGGAGAGAGAGGGAGGGAGGGACAGAGAGAGAGAGAGAGAGAGAGAGAGAGAGAGAAAGAGAGAGAGAGAGAGAGAGAGAGACAGACGGCTTTGAGACCTCGGCACAACTGCGGACCGCCGAGCGCTCGCTAATTGCTCCATTTGTTCTGGGGCGGCGGGCCTCGCCAAACACGGCCCACCGGCCGCTGTCTGAATTTACCCAAGTCCGCCCCCGCTCTGCTGGCTGGCAGTCCATTCAGTGCCCGGAAAAAAAGAGCGAAGAGGAAAACACGGCCGGAAGCCAACACCCCTCCCCTCCCTCTTCCACCGCGCGGCAGTCGATTCCGCCGAAATCTAGTTTGCCGCCTCGTTAGATATATTCCGGATATGGGGACTGACAGCGCAGGGCAGGTAGAGCGAGTGAGAGCGAGCGAGAGGGAGCGGGGAGGGTAGCAGTGAGAGGGCCGTAGAGCAGGGAGAGACAGGGGGCGTAATCAAATGCGGGGGCGGCTGGTGGCGGCGGCAGACCAGCCCGCCGCGCGACCTCATTGTGCGCCAGCCGCCGCCCCCGACCCCGCCACCGCCTGTCACTGGCAGCAGACGTGCGGGGATTCCCCAGAGGCCTGCAACGCCGTGGGCGCCTCTCTGTCACAGCTGCCGACCTGTCCAGCTGTGGTCATAACGCAGCGTCTGGCAACAACGTCGTTAAAGTGTGGGTAGCACTCATCTCACGCTAGGTGAGGAGAACCCTACGTCATAATGACGTAACGCTACGTCATCGTGACGTAAATAACCTAAATCGACTAAATGAGTACGTATATCGATCTTTGCAGTTGTACAGAGAACGTCAAAGCTAAATGTATACAAACGAAGTGGCAGGAGTTGTGTGATATGCTCATCCCAGCTGAATGAATTGTTAAATGTAATCCCAACAATTTGAGATGTTATTGTGTATTTCATGAACATAATTAATGTCTGAGAGAAGGAGCCATAACGAAATTTTTAAAAAAGCTTGTCATTCTTTTTAAATCCGATGAATCGTGCATAAATCGTGTGGACAGAAAAGTGAAGCAATTAATTATTAAGCTGCAATCCTAAGAATGTGGGATGTTATTGTGTGTTTCGTGAACGTAACGAATATCTGAAAGAAGGAAACATAACCATAACGAAAGTTAAAAAGGTGTCTAGTCATGTTTTCATTCCGATTAATATTGAATAAATCATGTGGATAAAAACGTGATATAGGAAGAAATTGAAGTGTTTCGTATTTTTATAAAATCCAATGAATTGTACATAATTCATGTCGGCAGAAACGTTAAACTGAGAAATTGAAGTGGTTCTGAAGATAATTCCGAATGTTGCTAGAAACATTAAACCATCTAGTTCCATTTAATTTTGCCTTCGTGTTGTAAATCAACTAAGAAAGATAGTGAAATCTTTCAGACTATCTTCATGGATCTGCTCGAAAGTTCTCTCATCTCCGTTAGAGCCCATGTTCAGAACGACGTACACGCTAGCAACACCGGACAATAGGACAATGAAAGCACATAAACAAATAACAATGCAGATTCAAGACGCACACCACAGTCGATATATACAGAATGCACATAACAGTCGATAGGACAACTCGCGAAACTCATGATGACGCGTGCCTACGTCACTATGACGTAGGGCTCTCCTCACCTAGCGTGAGATGAATGCTACCCTTAAAGTGTTACCATCACAGACCCACAGACGGAAGGCAACAGATGTTCAGAAGAACGCTCGAAATACGTGGCCAAGCTGGAGAATTTCCAGCCTACTGCACACTGAAGGCTGTAAAATCCGTGAAATACACTGACGGAAAAAATATCAACTCCAAGAGGGAGTTGCGCGACGTAAACGAAGGTTGGTAGGCGTGTTTCTACATCTCATAACAATACCTCCACTAACAGTTAAGCAGTTCAAAAATTATCACGTCGTGCACTCAAAGTATGATCTTTTTATTGCGCAACTAAAAGGTCTTTAATGCGGCAGGCATTGCTACATCAATTGATTACAGTCACTGAAGAAAATTAACACTAATATCACTTATCTTGTATTTGCAGTCCAACGATGATCTCGCTCTGGCTTTGGCTCGTAATTAAAAATGTTGTCTCTAGGTAGCATGACTGTCGCTGTTGGTGCGAAACGCACTCGGATGTTAATTACGCCTACATGAAGAACTTACGAAGACAATCTTTCAGGATTAATTTGATGATTTATGTCTTTCATTGCAATGTGCTACATGCTTTCGCATGTTCAAAATATTATTTCATCATACAATTTCGCAGCCTTTAATGCTCTTAATAAAACTCACAACATTTTTCATTGTCCACAACTCAGACTCATCTTTTCATTTCCAACACAAAGCCAAGACTGTTCACATTCAACACAAAAATTTGACTACTCTGTACGCTTCCGCGCCAAGAGTCACAAGCCAGCATCAAAGATAACAGTAAGTACAAAGATATTCACACTAGATATTATATCGATTTCAACATCTCAAAATATCGACGTAGATACATATAAAAATGAGACCAAATTTGAATAGAGTGAAAAATATGAGACATTACGTAGAAAAATATTCATTAATCTACGGTATCGAAAAATAGGTTTGGCGGGTGGTAATGGTTTCGCAAATAAAGAACCAATACAATCTGAAAGATGAGTCTTTTCGGATTTAGCGCCAGTCGCGTAACAGTGGAGTTAGCAGTGACACTGTGAGGATGCAAATCGGATTTGCTTCAAATAGACGGTGTAACGGTTGTGAGAGTTTGTCACCTTTGACATTGGACGTGGTGAGCTGGTGTTAATCAAGAATGCTTTTAAGGCGACAAAGATGCGTCTGTCCTTCCGGACTTGTCCGAAAAAGCAGACACCACTCATACAGGTATATACGCGCATTGAAGGATAATATGATCATTCAGCGCAGAGCTCTCTCTGCCCGACCTCGCGCGGGACTTCGCGTGATGCAACGAGCAAACAGAAGCAAGAGGGCTAGGGGACGGTACTTTGGTAGTGTGCGGCAAATGGGAGTTTGGACTGAGGGGTCAGGCATGTTTGGGTAATCCGTTCAGTGGTGTCTTACTAATGTGCCAAACTGCTTAACGCAACTGCCTAGTAAGCAGGAGACCCAGGTTCGAATCCCAGCCTTACGACAACTTTTCGTTTGTCGCCAATGAATTCTTTCACTACCCAAATGCAGCAGGGACCAGAATTTTCCCTTTCTGAACAAGGACGCCGTTATCAACATGTCAGTGAGTTTGAACGACATCGTGTAATTGGGCTACGAGAATCTCGATGTTCCTTCTGCAGTACTGCAGAAAGATTTCGCAGGAATGTAGCCACTCTACACGATTTCTGGTAGCGGTATTCACGAGAATGTACAGTCGCAAGAAAACCGGACTCCAGTCGGTCACGTGGCTGTTCTGAGAGAGAAATGGCTGGCTCTGAGCACTATGCAACTTAACTTCTGAGGCCATCAGTCGCCTAGAACTTAGGACTAATTAATCCTGACTAACCTAAGGACATCACACACATCCATGCCCGAGGCAGAATTCGAACCTGCGGCCGTAGCGGCCGCTCGGCTCCAGACTGCAGCGCCTGGAACCGCACGGCCACTCCGGCCGGCCCTGAGAGAGAAGACTATAAATGGTTCAAATGGCTCTGAGCACTATGGGACTTAACATCTATGATCATCAGTCCCCTAGAACTTAGAACTACTTAAACCTAACTAACCTAAGGACTCCACACAACACCCAGTCATCACGAGGCAGAGAAAATCCCTGACCCCGCCGGGAATCGAACCCGGGAACCCGGGTGTGGGAAGCGAGAACGCTACCGCACGACCACGAGATGCGGACGAGAAGACTATAGTGCTGGCCGCGGTGGCCGAGCGGTTCTACGCTCTTCTGTCCGGGGAACCGCGCTGCTGCTACGGTCGCAGGTTCCAATCCAGCCTCGGGCATATATGTGTGTGATGTCCTTAAGTTAGTTAGGTTTAAGTAGTTCTGAGTCTAGGGGACTGATGACCTCAGATGTTAAGTCCCATAGTGCTTAGAACCGTTAAGACCATCGTATTCGGAGTATGGGTCTGGCGAGTCGTGCTGCGTCAGCAACTTGAGCAGCAGTTGGCAAAACAGTAACACAACGAACTGTTACTACAAGGACAGCCCCGACCCAGATGCCCTGTAGCACACATTCCACTGACCTCAAATCACCGCCATTTGGACTTAAATGGTGCCAAGAGATAGCTCATTGTGTAAGTAGGCTGTTTAGGTTTTTATGTTGGTAACGTAACGTAGCGCTCTGTATGAAAATCACTGGCTGTGCTGTGTGCAGTCTGTGGCTGGTTGGCATTGTTGGAATATTCGCTATTGTAGTGTTGGGCAGTTGGATGCGAACAGCGCGTAGCGTTGCGCAGTTGGAGGTGAGCCGCCAGCAGTGGTGGATGTGGGGAGAGAGATGCCAGAGTTTTGAGAGCGGACGATCTGCACGTGTGTCCGCCAGAAAAAGGAAATTTGTAAGACTGGATGTCATGAACTGATATGTATATTATGACTTCTGAACACTATTAAGGTAAATACATTGTTTGCTCCCTATCAAAATCTTTCATTTGCTAACTACGCCTATCAGTAGTTAGTGCCTTCAGTAGTTAGAATCTTTTATTTAGCTGGCAGTATTGGCGCTCGCTGTATTGAAGTAGTTTGAGTAACGAAGATTTTTGTGTGGTAAGTGATTCATGAAAGGTATAGGTTATTGTTAGTCAGGGCCATTCTTTTGTGGGGATTATTGAAAGTCAGATTGCGTTGCACTAAAAAATATTGTGTCAGTTTATTGATGATCAGAATAAGTAAAGAGAGAAATGTCTGAGTACGTTCAGTTTTACTCAGCTGTAGAAGTTTACCAGCACAGTAGTTCACAATTTTTTTTCTAAGGGGACGTTTCAATTGGAGCCCAGGGTGGAGATCTGTTGTGTTTCTTGATGCTCTGCCTCGGTGTCAGTGATGGCCGTGTGTCGGTTAGAAGGAGGTCAATTGAGCGCCTGCAACTAACCTGTCTGCGTGATGAACACATAGAATCTATCCCTGGTGCGATTTCGTGTGACAGCACGAACACTCCCGTGCTTATCCCACGCACACTGACTGCAAAGTTGTACGTCAGTCTGGTGATTCGACCTGTTGTGCTGCCATTCATGAACTGCATTCCAGGGGGAGTTTTCCAAGAGGATAACGCTCGCCCACATACCGCTGTTGTAACCCAGCATGCTCTGCACGGTTTCGACGTGTTGCCTTGGCCTGCTCGATCACCAGATCTGTCTCCAATCGAGCACATATGGAAGATCATCGGACAAAAACTTCAGCGTCATCCAAAAACTGCATCTGACACCTGTACAACACAGTGCATGCGCGTTTACGTGCTTGCATTTCGACATTCTGGCAGTTACGCCGGTTATTGCTCTACCAGCGTTTCACATTTGCAGTGGCTTATCTCGCGCTTACATTAACCTGTGATCTTACGATGTTAATCACTTAAATATGTTACCTAGGCAAATGTACTCGATATTATTTAACTTTTTGGTGTTGCGATTTTTTTTCCGTCTGTGTATTATGAAATATTTTTATTTTCTGTGAATAAGCCCGTTAGGACTACGCAAATTACTTACATGCAGTTTTCAAATAAAAAGTCACTTTCTCTTGCAGGTATTTATTTTAAAATTGACGCGTTTCGCGCTACTGGCGCATCTGCCTTTGGAGTTTTTACCTTCACACTTCCTTCCGTTACCGAACTGATGATTCCTTGGTGCTTCAGGATACTTCCCGTGCCGGCCGCGGTGGCCTCGCGGTTCTAGGCGCTCAGTTCGGAACCGCGCGACTGCTACGGTCGCAGGTTCGAATCCTGCCTCGGGCATGGATGTGTGTGGTGTCCTTAGGTTAGTTAGCTTTAAGTAGTTCTAAGTTCTAGGGGACTGATGACCATAGATGTTAAGTCCCATAGTGCTCAGAGCCATTTGATACTTCCCGTCTATCTATCCCTTCTTTTGGTCAATTTGTATTATAATTTTTTCTCCCCAATTCGGTTCAGTACATATTCATTATTTATCTTATCTATCCATCTAATCTTCAGCACTTTTCTGTTCCCAGATATTTCAAAAGATATTTTCATCAAGCACCTTTCACTTTCGTACAAGGAACAATCCAGATAAACGCTTTCACAAAAGACCCCTTAACACTTAAAATTATACTAACGTGTGATATGACTCTCTCTCCCAGGAACTTTTTTGTTGCAACTGCCAGTCTACAGTTTACGCTGATGAACAAAAACATTATGCCCATCAGCTTAATAGCTTGTTCGTCCGTGTTTGGAACGAAACACGCCATTGACTCTGTGTATCAGGGATCTGACAGTTTGTTGGTAGGGTTGCGGAGGTATGTCGTCTTAGATACGCACAGGTCGTGTAATTCGCATAAATAACGGCCGCCGATTTGCGTGCGCGGTGATGGCTCCCGATAGCGATCTAGATGGGTTCCACGTGATTTACATCGGGCGAATCTGGTCCTCAAACCACTGTAGTACGGTTCTGGCTCCGGGACACAGACAGCTATACTGCTGAAAGATGACATCGTCATCGGAGGAGACATCAAGCATGAAGTGACGCAGGCGGTTCGCAGCTGTCAGTGTGTCTTTGCTCACTACCACTGGGCCAACGCTAGCGCAGGAGAATGTCTCCCTATTGCTCCCACCAGCCTTTGCAGGTGGCGCGCTGCACGTTCCGAGCCGCCGTTCACCTCGAAGACGGCGTTTGTAAGAGCACCAGCGACCTAGTGTAGAAAAAATGTTCACCCGAAGAGTTGACACGTTCCCATTGAAGGACGGTCGGATCTCGATGGTCACGTGCCCACTGCAATTGTAATTTACGATGTCATCGAGTCAACATTACGTCGATGACGGTGTTTGTGGGGACCACCAGTGACTGACAAGGGAAGGCCTCAGACACGGCCGACCGATTCGGCTCAAATTTGGCAGGTCGCTTGTATACAACCTAAAACGAAGGAATCTAAGATATTCTGGGTCAACACCCCCGCAATTTTGAGAAAATAACCCTTAAAGGTTATGACGAGCAATCAACTCAAAATTGGAGGGATCGATAGATAATTGTAAATTTAGTCTGCTTTCGGCTGCGGTGGGGCGAGGACGTCCGCTGCGCCCCGCCGTGCGCGACCGTGAGCGCTTGCTTGTGTTCACCTCCTCGCGGCGCGAGTTGTATTTGTTCCAAGTTCAGTGCGACTATGGCACACACATGGCGCCACGATACGATCAAAATTACTTTCCAACCAGATAACGCGCGGCCTCGAGCCTATGAAATAGAACAGTTCATACGCGACGATCTACGTTTAGATCCGGCGACTGTCGTCGGAATACATTTTTCTATAACGGCGAGCGTGGTTTACGTTAAAATGACCAGTGCAGAGGTCTGCGCGACAGTGGTGTCTAAATACTCGAACTCTCTCAGATTCAAACATTCTGACGGGCATATCGGTGCAGTGACGGTGGATCATGCAGGCATGGGCCTAAGGACTGTAAGGGTTTTTGAGCTCCCCTTCGAGGTCCCTGAGGAAGTTATCAAGGACGCCTTCCGACCATATGGCAATGTTATCAGCCACGTTGCAGAAAAGTGGCAAACTTTCTCGACGTATAAGGTCTACAATGGTGCGCGCCAAATTAAACTTGAGCTCAAGAAACATGTGCCGTCCTATTTGAACATCGGTGGCTGTCGTGCAATCATGAACGACGGTCAACCGCGTACCTGTTCCGGATGTGGGCAGGAAGGCCATGTTCGATCGAGCTGCTTACAACGTAGAATTACGCAGATACCAGTGGGAGACTCCGTTTCCCCGACGGGGACGACAATCCTGCCCCTCACGTACGCTCAGACGACGATGCGCACCATAGTAGAGGACGAAACGGGCGATCAGACACATCCATCACGTCAGAAGTACCACGGGAGGAAGAGGAAGGACCCTCGGTGCCAACCCATATGTCGCCCCCTCCACAGCAACAACAGCAGCAACAGTCCCACGGACTTCAGACGCAGCATAACATTCAGTACCCGATGGACGTGGACGCGAACATTGTCCCGACCGCGGCTTTCCTAGCGGAAGGTGATACGACGCTGGATTGCCTCCCACATTCGGATACGGATGTCCACGTTCGAAAGCAGCGTTCGCCTCGACGACGCAAGCGACGTCGGCGGACCCGTTCTGACGATTGCCTCCTACACACGGCCGGTCAAGAAGGTGACATCTCATCAGACGGCATAGATGCTGCGCCTGCTGAGGATCTAAGTGGTGTAGACGGTTCACTTGCCCATACTACGGGTGCCCAGTTACTTCTTGCACCACAGACGTAGAAGGTCGCGTCGATGGATGGCGCTCCGTCTACCTCTACCAAAGACGACGTACGTGAGA
Source organism: Schistocerca americana (assembly GCF_021461395.2). Lineage (NCBI taxonomy): Eukaryota > Metazoa > Arthropoda > Insecta > Orthoptera > Acrididae > Schistocerca > Schistocerca americana. The sequence continues at coordinate 128,847,407 of NC_060123.1, read as the reverse complement.
GAGATTTAGGTGCCGATCAGCTACACAGCATCGTGTTGCACCCACTGTGGTCGGACGATGTTGAGGAACTTCCTGAAGAGGGCATGGGTGGCAGGGGAGGGGGTGCCGTTGGGGATGCCATTCCTAGCTTGAAAGACTCATAATTTGTAATGGGTATGGTGGGTTCGGCATCTCTTGCGGTTAGCTTTGATTGCCATGGCGTCTACCCTAGGTGAAGAGGCTAGGCAGCACACCTTTCGCCTTGCCACAATCAATATCAACGCGATAAGAGCACCACACAAACTGACAATGCTACAACGCATGCTCGATGCGGCGGACATCGACGTGGCCCTCTTACAGGAAGTATGTGTCGCTAGTTTCCCTGACTTCTACGGATATACCGCCCACATCTCCCACGCCTCTTCTACTGATTGTGGTGTGGCTGTCCTGCTACGGGACGGTTTGGCGGCAACGGACGTACTGTACTTACCGAGTGCAAGAGCGATGGCAGTAACTGTCAACGGTGTACGTCTCATCAATGTACATGCCCCTTCAGAATCAGGGAGACGGAGAGATCCGGCCCGCTTTTTTTCGGAAGATATTACGCGTCTATTTATGGGCCGCGTAGACGATATGGTGATCGGAGGAGATTTTAACCGTACATTATCTCCGTCTGATCAGCAGCCACATCACGCCCCGTGTGCGGAATTGGAAATGCTAGTGCGTGACCTCCACCTGATCGACACGTGGCGCCACATCCATGGCCCAGCTCCTGGTTACACCCATTATACAAGTCATTCATAAAGTCGGTTAGACAGGATTTACGTCACACGCACCCTTTCGACGACGACGAGAGGAGCAGAGCTCTGGTCCACTGCATTCACCGACCACACAGCCTATATTTGCACCATTGCCCTCCAACCTGCAGGTGTGTGGCGCAGGAGGCCCCCCTGGAAACTGAACGTCGCCCATCTGGACGAGCCGGCATGTAAAGGCGCTATCGAAGAGTCGTGGAACGCGTCCTTACAGCGTCGTGGTCGTTACCGATCGACCCTCAGTTGGTGTGTAACCTCCCCCTCACTTATCGATCTTAATGACAGTGAAAAATTAAACCGCGTGTACCTAATGGAAATTTGGGAAAAGCAATCGTCACCGAAGTTAATCTGTCGGTAATGAGGGAGGAAAGGATTACATCTAAATGAAAGGAAAAATGCCAATGAAACTGGTGGAAATTAATTTTGAAAAGGGGTAAAGTTAATAAAGAAAGTAAATGTGCGGCCGTTACGTTAACAATTAACTAGCGGTAATTAGATATTTGAGATTTGGGGGAAATTACGGTCGCCAGTCCTAAGGACAACTACTATAGTAACTGAAAAAGGAAGGTTATTACACATATAATTAGTACTAGAAGCGTGGCAACTGAAGGTTGATACGTGTAGTGTGAAAACTGAAAGTTTGTCAGAAGTAATAAATTTCGCTACACTCTGACTTAATTTAGCAAAAGAATTAATAAACCTGGAAAATTTAAAGTTAATTTAGTGACTGAAGTTAATAGTGAGCTTTCTTTCTGAAGCACATCGAAATTCTGTAAAATACGGTTAGTCTTGGACTACCTCAACAATCATTTCAAAAGCTACTTGAATCTACGCAATTTAGAAATAAGAGATTTAACTTTGAACTTGAATTAAACGATTCTGAACAATTAACAATAGTAAAATTTAGTACGTACCAAGCTGAGCTGCAGTCACAGGTAAGTTAAATACGGTAACAAAACTCGCACTCTTAATTTGTGCTTGTGTAATCTAAATATTGTAGCCAGCTATGAATACCTTAACTGAACTTTGAAATTAAAGCAGTGAAATCGAATGATGCTGGCGTTTGAATTTCAACGACACTCGAGTACATTCCGGAAAAGAAAGGGACCCTGCTTGGTAATGCAATTGGGACAATGAGCAACAAAGTTTCATGCTACGTTGCTGTAATTTTGTGATTTGAACAGTTTGAAAAGCTGAGGTCTGCCATACAGTTCTAAAACTTTACGTGCTTCCAGTCCTCCTTGTTGGTTGATTGAAGGTTTGAAGCCGTCGATCGAGGAGGTGGCGACAGTCACTCATTGTCGGCCGTCGCTGTTGCAGAAGCTGGATGTTGGCGCGCCTTCTTCTCGACACGGTCACCAGGCGAAACGGGCTCTTGATGTGCGCCAGCTAATGCTTCTCGTCCGCGACACCGTGTCAGAAACTATCATAGCAAGTCGAGCGCAATTACATGCTGCCAAACCCCGAAAGCGCGGCAACTCGCGGGAGCGTCACTCAACACACCTGCTCCACTGCGCTACTGCAGCCAGACTCCCTCTGCCCGCGCTCCACGCGACAGAGTTAACACTACCAAAGATCCTAAACACTTTGGTTCTCCACACGACCTATCGATGTATTCGTTCGATAGCATAGTTTTCCCTAGGCCAGACCCAGCGTAAAAATACAAATAATCTTTACACAACAAACCAATTATACATCGACATAAATGCATATATATACAAATAGTAAAACAATTACAATATACAAAGACACAGAAACGTCATATATTCAGGTACCAAAATAAGGAAAAAAATCCATAGTACAATGGGTGGAAATAGAAGGATATGCATTTCCGGCGTTACAGGTGGGTTGAATGCGCGAAGCCTGCTCTTAGGCGCACCTTCATGGCTTACGGCGGGGAAGCGGCGGCATGGAGGAGGAGCACGGAAAACTTTTCTTACACCGTCCTACGGGAATGTCTTGCTATGGAGCCCTCGCCTGACAGGCAGATCATAGTCAATCACGCGAAAGCGAAGCTCGACTCCTTAGCACGCCATCATTTACAGGGCGCTGTTATACGGTCGCGTGCTCCAAACATGATACAATCAGAAAAGCCATCTATGCACCACGTGCTCCTAGAACGCAGGAGGCGCCGTAGGGCACTGGTAACCGACATGATAACGGACGACGGACGACACGTGACAGAACAAGCAAATATAGCAGAAGCCTTCTATGGGCATTACGCTCAACTTTATTCAGCAGTGCTCCCTGATATGGCGACGGTAGACACCGTTTCAGCACGTGTCCATGGTACAGTTCCACCAGACATGGTACCGACTTTACTGGGAGAAGTGACAGAAGAGGAAGTGCTCGACGCCATTGGTAGAGGTGCTCCCCATAAATCACCAGGAATCGATGGATTACCATTAGAGATCTATCGAGCATTTAAACAACTGTTGGTACCGTGTTGGGGTGAAATTTGTCAGGAATTGATGTCCCCGGATATACCGTTGCCTGCACCGTTCTTGGAAGGACTAATTGTCCCCTTCCATAAGCCGAAGGGACGGAATTATGTCCGCGATTATCGCCCCTTAGCGTTATTGAACAGCGACTTCAAGATCTTTTCGAGGCTGCTATCAGAACGTCTTCGCGGCACACTATTGCACGTCCTGTCCAGCGATCAGATGTCCTTGGGGGGACCCAACGACATCAGATCTGCGTTATGTCGTTACAGAGATCTCATCTCCCTTGCACGGGTGAGACGTTTGCCGGCAGCCCTCGCGTCTATCGACTTTAGCCAGGCTTTTGACCGTGTGGGCCACACTTTCCTCACGGCCGTTCTACGGCGCATGGAATACCCCGACCCCTTTATCATAGTGCTGACACGCCTTCTGCATGGGGCTACTTCTCGAGTTCTTGTTAATGGAAGACTGACGGCACCCATGCCGATCCGCCGATCAGTACGACAGGGATGTTCATTATCAACATTGTTATTTGCATTGGCCTTAGAACCCTTGTTGTGTGGTCTCCGAGACAGGCTCACTGGGATACAGTTCGGCGGCTCCATCTATCGCTGCACCGCATATGCGGATGATTTGATGATCGTCATACGAGGAGCTGACGATATGGCCGCGGCGTTGGACTGGATTGCAACCTACGATACAGCTTCTGGTAGCCAAATCAATGTTCACAAGTCTGTCGCCTTGAGCATCGGGATTGGGCTATCGCAGGAACACATTGCCCCCTTACGCTTCAGTGATACTGTCCGCTGCTTGGGCTTAGATTTCATGAACGACATGCGACGCGCGACGACGCTCAATTATCGACGCCTTCTTAACCAAATTAGGGCCGGAATTGCAAATCAGCGCTTGCGATCCCTCAACATCGTTCAGCGGGCGTATTATGCCATTGTATACCTTGCGTCCCGCATACCGCATGTCGCCCAAACGCTACACATTCCGAAACCCTTGGCTCGTAGCATTATGGCAGCGCTGGGGTACTTCGTCACCGCTGGTATGTTACTGAAGATCAGATACGTATCTCTTACCCTCCCCAAGGAAAAAGGTGGTCTCGGCCTAGTTAACGTCCATGATAGGGCCATTGCCCTCTATGTTAGCTCACATTTATGTCTGCAGCGCCGTTGTCCTACCATCCTCACGAGTCTGCTTCTGACGGCGCTACGACCTGCTTCAGTAAGAGTGCCCGTGCCATTACAGGACATCCCAGCGCCCCTCTTTTATGTAGGACGTTTCTATTTAGAACAAAGTTATTGCAGTGTAGCGCTCACGACACCACAAATGGCCACAACTCGACGCCTATATCATGACATGCTGCAACGCCGCCCCCTAAATGTGGTCGAACTAAAATATCCTGACGTACGGTGGCGCGTGGTGTGGAAGACTACATGATGCCATGCTTGATTCCGATGTTGTTTCCCAATGGTACGTAGTCGTTACTGGGAAGCTGGTGACGCTAGAACGTCTCTACAATATCCACATGGCAGAATCTCCCAATTGTGTGGGTTGTAATACAGTAGATTCTGACGAGCACTGCCTCAGCTGTGGAGAGGCGAAACCGGTTTGGCACCTAGTGCGGCAGATGCTGGCTTATCTCTTGCGAGTTAGGCCGGAGCATATATCTGCACGCACGTTATTGTTTGCGGATGAGACATTTTACCCCAAGACTCGAACCAACTCCGTCACCTGGATACGTGGACGTGCGGTCCATTACCTCTGTCGTGACGGACATAAGAATTTCCTTGACTTCTGGCTCTATTTTCAAGAAATACATCATGCTATTTCCGGGCATACCAGATATCGACAGTGCTTCGCAAACTACCTATGGAGTGCCTTTCACAGCCCGCCGTGCAGCTGGAATGTTCCAGGCAGTGGCGGATGAGGTCAGAACGAACTGCAAACGAGCATATATTGAACAATCTTTATCAGTGGGCGCAGTCGCTGGGAAGCCTAACTACGACGTGGTAGCTTTCTTTTCATGTTATTTATGTTTCATATCTTCGATGATGTCTTCATTCTGTTTTAGTTTTCCAGGCTTGATTAACTATGACTGTTCGCACATTGATATCTATATACATAAAAAAGATTGAAAAAAGTGGGCAGGAGACCTGCGTTCGAATCCAAATAAATACACAAGAACAAAATATGAACAAAATGACCAACAAATAAAATAAAATAAAGTATTATACCCTTTCCTTTCTCCTTTTATTTTTTTATAAAAAGTTCAGAGGCATATTTAATTTTTGTTCGTTGGCGGAACCTGAAGTGGTGGCGAACGGACGTCCTAGTTTGCTTTAGGATGAAAGTGGCGGTGGCACTAGCTTTGTTTTTGTGTTTAGGATAGATAGGTTTTTGGGGGTAGTATGGGTGATAGGGGCCAACGCCTGAAGTGGAAGAGGTAATTTTCTTTCTTTATAAAAAAAAAAAAGTATGTGGCTGGGAATCGGAAAACCCGGGTTCGAATCTCGAAGAAACCTAGCGGATGTCATTCCTTTCGTTTGCATTTTTCCATATCTCAATTGATAGGGATAGGAGGTTTAATAAGGTAAGTAAATCAATAAGGAATGATAATAATAAGGTAGGCAAACTAATTTCCCAAACGCCGTGAGTTAGTAAAGTAAGAAACTTTCAAGCCTTGTCACATGAAAACAACTCCGAGTAAGAGTGCTGCGAATTCCTCACGAGGGACCACAGATAGCCAACCGCGCGACGCTTGTTTACAGCGAGGCACGGGACAGAATGCACGCGGGGAGAGTTATGTTGTCCCGGTTGCCTCTTCGTCATATTGTAGTTGTGAACATGGAAGAGTGAAGGTGACCAGCATGAACCTTATAGAAGTCAATCGGAAAGAGTTGTTTTCCGTCATCAGGCTGCCGCGAACCTCGTCGATACATGTAGTGATTTTTCCGTCGTTAAAGTGCCGAATGAAATACGTTTTGTGAATGAATACAGTTTCTTCGAGATTCGAACCCGGGTTCTCCGATTCTCAGGCAGTTACCTTGGCCGTTGGGCTATCGGTGCTGGCGGTGAAAATCGTTTACCATGTGGGTACAGAAGGGACAGTTGTAAAAGATTCTTACCTCGATTTCTGGAAAAGTATACGTTTTCGGGTCCCACATCTGATGGTGAAAAATGCTCTATTTACAATTATCTATCGATCCCGCCAATTTTGAGTCGATTCCTCGTCATTACCTTTATGGGTGGTTTTCTTAAAAACGCAGGGTTGTTGACCCAAAATATCTCAGATTCCTTCGTTTTCGGTTGTACACAAGCGACCTGTCAAATTTGAGCCGAATCGGTTGGCCGTGCCTGAGGCCTTCCCCTTGTGAGTGTAGCAAAAACGTGATTCCCCCGAATAGCTGACACTTTTCCATTCATCGACGGTCCAATCCCGCTGGTCCCGTGCCCACGGCAATTGACGATGTCATTTTTGTCAACATTTTAACGCGTAGGGGTATTCTGCCGCGAAGCTCTATGTCCAACAATGTACAGGGTGGAGCAGGGGAAACGCATATGTTTTGAACCGCTAGTACGCGGCGACGAGATGGGGTATTGACCTTGAATGAATGTTGGCAGACTGCCCACACAATGCAGTTTCAGTCGGTATGCAGCGTTGGAGCGTAGAGCATCGTGTGTTCGTTGTCGAGCAGTACTTTAGAAACAATGATTCCGCCGTCACTGTGCAACGTCTTTTCCGTCAGAATTTTAGAGTTGGACGTCGAGGTGCAGTGCCTTATCGAAATACTGTACTCCCAGGGGTTGGAGCGTTTAGAAGTACTAGATCTGTGATGAAAAAGAAACCTCCTGGTCTTCCCCGTTCAGTTCGTACTCCAGAAAATGTAGACCGAGTGAGAACGGCAGTTTTTGCTAGTCCGAAACGATCGGCTAGACGACAGGCTGTAGCACTGGGTATGTCTCGTCGTTCGCTACACCGCATCTTACATGAAGATCTTACGTTTCACCCGTACAAGATAATGATCGTCCAGCAGCTTAGTGAAGGGGATTTTGTGCAGCGCAGATAGTTTTGTCGTGTAACGGACGAAATTTTTACGGAAGATGCAGATGCTATAGTTTTCATGACTGATGCACATTTTCACCTAGACGGTTGCATCAATGTTCAAAATTGTCAGTATTGGGCGCCGGAGAACCCACATGCATTACACCAAAGACCTGTCCACAGTTTAAAAGTATCAGTTTGGTGCTGCATTTCGAAGATGGGGATTGTTGGACCCTATTTTTTTTTTTTTTTTTTTTTTTTTTTTTTTTTGAAGAGGGAGGACCTGCAGTTACTGTGACATCAGCGCGCTGCGTTAAAGTGTTAAGCAACTTTCTTCGTCCAGAACTTGAAAGGCGTCAAGTGAACATGAGAGAAATATCGTTTCAGCAGGACGGTACCACAGCTCACACGGGGAGAGCATCCATGGAAGTGGTTCGACAAATGTTCCCAGGACACGTTATTTCGAGATATGGTGATGTTTACTGGGCCCCTCGCTCACCCGATTTGTCGATATGCGTCTTCTTTGTATGGGAATATTCGAAATCAAAAGTGTACATGAACGAGCCTCGCACAGTCGATGACCTCAAGAATTCCATTCGTCAGGAAATTGAAGCCGTGCTGAATGAAATGTTGGAGAGAGCCATGTGTAACTTTCGGGAGAGGATCCAAATTTGTATCCAGCAAGAAGGACGTCATGTCCAAGACGTTATTTTTCGAACATAATTAAAATATGTATATTTCAAAACTTCATTAAAAATCTATCACTTTATGCTTATTATTATTATTTTTATCAAACCGTGTCCCAGTCATTCAACAGTCAAAAATATGCGTTTCCTCTGCTCCACCCTGTACAATGAACGGTGTGCTCCGATGCACTTGTGCGTGCACCAGCCTTGTGGTCTTTCGGTAGAGATGCCACAGATCAACATCTATCCTACTTTACAGAGCAGACAAGTCTCTGAACCCCACCTTCTGCGAAGAGTCGTGGACGTCCAACCATTTGGCTCCTAATGGTAGCTTTACTGTCCTACCCCTTTCCGTAGACGCTCACGACACTAGCATGTGAACATTCGACCAGCTTCGCCGTTTTCGAAATATTCGTTTACAGGCTCTGCGTAAGAGTAATTTGTCCTTTGTCAAAGTCGCTTATCTCAACGTATTTCTCCATTTGCAGCCTTTGTCTTTGCTACCTTGATCCGCCGTCAGTGTCTGCTCGTCTTACACACTTTTGTTACCACGTCAGGTACCCACAACGCCACCAGGAATCAGGCAACGTCGCGGTGGGCAATGGTCATAACTTTTTGGTGCATCCTCTCTACTTTGCTGCCCAAATACTACAACTCATCTACTACTTGTAGTGACTCATTACCTGATCTAAGTCCATCAGCATCATATGATTTAATTCGCCTACATTCCATTATTCTAGTTTTACTTGAAGCAGGCAAAAAGGAATACAAACGTCTCAAAAATGAGATCGACAGGAAGTGCAAAGTGGCTAAGCAGGCATGGCTAGAGAACAAATGTAAGGATGTAGACGATTATCTCACTAGGGGTAAGATAGATACAGCCTACAGGAAAATTAAAGAGACCTTCAGAGAAAAGAGAACCACTTGTATGAATTTCAAAAGCTCAGATGGAAACCCAGTTCTAAGCAAAGAAGGGAAAGCAGAAAGGTGGAAGGAGTATATAGGGGGTCTATACAAGGGCGATCTACTTGAGGACAATATTACGGAAATGGAAGAGGACGTAGATGAAGATGAAATGGGAGATATAATACTGCATGAAGAGTTTGACAGAGCACTGAAAGACCTGAGTCGAAACGAGGCCCCGGGAGTAGACAACATTCCATTAGAACTACTGACAGCCTTGGGAGAGCCAGTCCTGACGAAACTCTACCATCTGGTGAGCAAGATGTATGAAACAGGCGAAATTCCCTCAGACTTCAAGAAGAATATAATAATCCCAATCCCAAAGAAAGCAGGCGTTGACAGATGTGAAAATTACCGAACTATCAGTTTAATAAGTCACGGATGCAAAATACGAACGCGAATTCTTTACAGACGAATGAAAAAACTAATAGAAGCCGACCTCGGGGAAGATCAGTTTGGATTCCGTAGAAATGTTGGAACACGTGAGGCAATACTGACCCTACGACTTATCTTAGAAGCTAGATTAAGGAAAGGCAAACCTACGCTTCTAGCGTTTGTAGGCTTAGAGAAAGCTTTTGATAATGTTGACTGGAATATGCTCTTTCAAATTCTGTAGGTGGCAGGGGTAAAATACAGGGAGCGAAAGGCTATTTACAATTTGTACAGAAACCAGATGGCACTTATAAGAGTCGAGGGACATGAAAGGGAAGTAGTGGTTGGGAAGGGAGTGAGACAGGGTTGTAGTCTCTCCCCGATGTTATTCAATCTGTATATTGAGCAAGCAGTGAAGGAAACAAAGCCGGCCGCGGCGGTCTAGCGGTTCTAGGCACTTCAGTCCGGAACCGCGCGACTGCTACGGTCGCAGGTTCGAATCCTGGCTCGGGCATGGATGTGTGTGATGTCCTTAGGTTAGTTAGGTTTAAGTAGTTCTAAGTTCTAGGGGACTGATGACCTCAGAAGTTAAGTCCCATAGTGCTCAGAGCCATTTTTGAAGGAAACAAAAGAAAAATTCGGAGTAGGTATTAAAATCCATGGAGAAGAAATAAAAACCTTGAGGTTCGCCGATGACATTGTAATTCTGTCAGAGACAGCAAAGTACTTGGAAGAGCAGTTGAATGGAACGGATAGTGTGTTGAAAGGAGGGTATAATATGAACATCAACAAAAGCAAAATGAAGATAATGGAATGTAGTCGAATTAAGTCGGGTGACGCTGAGGGAATTAGATTAGGAAATGACACACTTAAAGTAGTAAAGGAATTTTGCTATTTGGGGAGCAAAATAACTGATGATGGTCGAAGTAGAGAGGATATAAAATGTAGACTGGCAATGACAAGGAAATCGTTTCTGAAGAGGAGAAATTTGCTACCATCGAGTATAGATTTAAGTGTCAGGAAGTCATTTCTGAAAGTATTTGTATGGAGTGTAGCCATGTATGGAAGTGAAACATGGACGATAAATAGTTTGGACAAGAAGAGAATAGAAGCTTTAGAAATTTGGTGCTACAGAAGAATGCTGAAGATTAGATGGGTAGATCACATAACTAATGAGGAAGTATTGAATAGGATTGGGGAGAAGTTTGTGGCACAACTTGACTGTAAGAAGGGATCGGTTGGTAGGACATGTGTTGAGGCATCAAGGGATCATCAATTTAGTATTGGAGGGCAGCGTGGAGGCTAAAAATCGTAGAGGGAGACCAAGAGATGTATACACCTAGCAGATTCAGAAGGATGTAGGTTTCAGTAGGTACTGGGAGATGAAGAAGCTTGCACAGGATAGAGTAGCATGGAGAGCTGCATCAAACCAGTCTCAGGACTGAAGACCACAAGAACAACAACAACTTTTGTTGGAGTTCGTCTTACATCCTCTTTTCAAGACAGTATCCATTCCGTACAGCTGAATCTCCGAATTCTTTTGCCATCTTTGACACAATTAGTATAATATAGTTTTAAGGATTGTTCCTTGAGCATTAAACCATTTCGTTTTGTTCCCTGTATATTCATAAATATGGTGCAGGCAAAAAATAACTAATAATAAGATGATATCAAGGGACGAGAGCCGAGTGGAGCAGATTTGACACATAACAAGAGGTTCGGAATAGATCCACTGTACAGCTGCGGCTACAAAAGAGGAGTCACTCGTCGACAAGTCTGCAGATGTCAAGACTGGGGAAGAGCTTGTAGGGAAGCAGCCTACTCACGCCATATAGAATTCATATGCTTTCCACTGGGTGCCAGCCTAGTCCGCTCTAACTAGCTATGACGTCACGAATGTTGCACAATACTTTAAAAGTAAAGTAAACAATCTGAAAAGTTAATAGCATGACAGGAGTGATGCTAACATGATAGTGCGTTAAGTTTCAGTTTAGTAACTTTAACAGTTTTCTAAATTTGGACATTTTACGTAAAAATCATCGGTGCAACAGGAAGGAGCTAGTAACGTCAAAATTTATATTCGGATTCATTTTTCATTGTAATTTAATGGAAACAGCATGCTGGATCTCACAAAGTAACATTTTGGTTGAAATTCATGATTTTCTGTTTTTGTATCCTAAAAGTACGGAAGCAAGATAGATTAAATAAGTGATTAGATAAAACTAGGATGTTTAGATTTAGGTAGAATGGAGATACGCTATAATAACAAAGATCTGAGAAGTTTCAAAAAGGTAACTATAAAACTATAGCTGTAGCATCTTTCCAAAGGGCAAGTTCAGAGCTCATCTATTGCGTGCAATGCAACTAATATAATTCTCTCGCCAAAAATATTTAACCTAGCCACATTAGAATTTTATTATAGCTACTTACCTGTGTGCTGATTGCACAATTAAATCGAGAGCTTCATTGGCCTTCATCGAATGAAGCAATTAATTATTTAGTAACTTGAAGTGATCTTTTACTATCCCGAGCGGCTGCTCAAAAAGGCAAATGTTGTCGGCTGTGCCTTCGGCGGTGCGCACCGCGGCTATATAAATAAAAGCGCTGCGAGCTACAGTCAGGCCCCAGTTCTCGTCTAGATTCGTGTCAGCGCGCATTCCGTGTCAGAAGCCGCAACGCGTTGGCGCAGTTGCCAAGAACAGCCTTGGATGCCGTACTACGTAACTCGGTTTGCACTTAACAATGAGTTCGTATTGTGGTAAAGAGTTAATAGTGGAACGACTCCAGGGATTTATTCTCAGTTTGCGTATGTCGTATTTTCATATGTCACCGCAGGACAGACTTTCTACCATTATTAGTGTGGCGTTTGATGAGTATTAACATCAAATTTTGGTGAGCATTCACTTTGAACATTTACATCGATAATGATTATTGAACAGTTTCGTTATCTAGGGATAATAGGATGCGTGCAATAGACTCTGAACAGCTCTAATAGTACAATAGCTGATATGGGTAATCATTTGTGTGGAATATTACGTTTTATCGTATTCAGAATGTAGTGAAAATTGTTATAGTAAATTGCATTTTCTATTAATCCCAGACATCATCCTAAATTCTCATATTAATGAACTTCAATAATCAATGACTTTTATTCTCCACCAGAGTGGGCAAAGAGAACTCTAATTACAAGCATCACATTTTTGAAAATCACTTTCTGGTTGCCAACATTGTAGTTAGAGAGCCTGTGTAGAGAACGGCTACAATAAATAACAGAAATAATAACATAATTTTCCACCCGCCGCCCCACAAGCTGCTTGCATAAATTTTCGAGACAGTAACTACAATTAGGAACACACTAGGAAATTACGAGAGGGTTCAAAAAGGTTCAAATGGCTCTGAGCACTATGGGACTTAACATCTATGGTCATCAGTCCCCTAGATTTTAGAACTACTTAAACCTAACTAACCTAAGGACATCACACACGTCCATGCCCGAGGCAGGAGTCGAACCTGCGACGTAGCAGTTGCGCGGCTCCGGACTGAGCGCCTAGAACCGCTAGACCACCGCTACGAGAGGGAGCACCAATCATGTCATCGGACAAGTCAGTAGATAGATACAAAAATGTTGAACCTTTACAGAATCTAATTTGAGTGAAACAAGACTGTTAAATACTGTATTTCTCTTCTCTTATTTCTCATTGTCTCATTTTACAGCTACTAATCTACATGTTACACGTCCAGTTATACTCACTGTACATTAGAAAAATTATCAGGTTAATGTATCCACGTTTGTAACGTTTTTGTTTTGCATGTCGATATTCCAGTTGCTATGGGTTTATTTATCGATTGTCATTTTTTTTACCTGTAGTTCACTGTTGCTATTTGAGTTTACGTGTTGTCATTTTATCATTTGCTGCGTGGAACTGTTGACTCTAGAAAATGGAGTGCCAACTGGAGAAATCAGAGTATTTCCGACATATTCCTCCGTTTAAGTTCAATAGAGGTGTGACAGCAACAGAGGCAGCTAGAAACATTGGCGCCGCGTATGGGGACAATGCCACTGGATAGAGCACTCCAAGAAATTGTCTTTCTTAAGGAAGATCGTTTTGACATCAGTGACTCTTCTGACTATCCACTTTCAGGACAACCTCCAGGGTTTGATGCAGATCATTTAAACTTAGTAATACACAATAACCTTCGGCAGTGTACTTGAAAACTGGTATATGTGATGAACTGTGGTCATTCCACCATCGTACGAAATTTGAATGCAGTGGAGAAGCTTCAAATATCAGGTGTATGGGTATCGCATGCTCTGAGCCAAAATGATAAAAATCAGCTGGTGGTCGTATGTGCATCTGTGCTTGCTCGTCATCAGTTGGCTCGTGGACAACAGAGACAGCACCTGTCCTTTACCGTTACTGGTGACGAGAAATAGTGTCTTGATTCTAATGTTAGATAAAGAATGGAATCGTTGAACCCAAACAAAGCAGCAACTTCAAGTACAAAGAACTGCGCACGTCCACAAAAGATAATGTTAGCCCAGCCGGCCGTGGTGGCCGAGCAGTTCTAGGCGCTTCAGTCCGGAACCGCGCGACTGCTACGGTCGCAGGTTCGAATCCTGCCTCGGGCATGAATGTGTGTAATGTCCTTAGGTTAGTTAGGTTTAAGTAGTTCTAAGTTCTAGGGGACTGATGTTAAGTCATTGCTCAGAGCCATTTGAACCATTTGTAACCATCACTGCTGACAGTCCAGGAACAACCAGCAGGAAGATAGCGTGAACTGTTGCTACTCAACGATAATGCCCGCTTGCATTCTGTCAGACTGACAAAAAAAACAATATACAGGAGTTGGGTGGAGAAGTGATTACGCATCTTATTCACCTGATCGAGCGCCGTCAGATTTTCACCTTTTCCGCTCGAACAACCTACAAAGAGATTCCTTTCCAGATGAAAATGCGCTCTGGACACGGGTCAACGAGTCCTTCGCCTCAAAATGTATATATTATTGATGACTGAAGTCTCTGTTATGTGTATATGTTCTGTTTATTAAACTTATGGGAAAACGCTAGAAACTTAAACGCCAACCCAATAAAATCTGTGTGCTGTGTCGTCCGAACAAGACACACCCAGAGCAAATGCACCACAGGGGCAAAGATGTGAGTTGATGAAACTACCCGGCAGATTAAAACTGTGTGCCGGACCGAGACTCGAACTCGGGACCTTTGCTTTTCGCGGGCAAGAGTTCTAGCGTCTTTTTTTTTTAATTTCATTTTGTTCGTTATTGTCTGATGCGTTTGGTCTGGGCGGTCGTCACATGATATCCGTTCAAGTTGGTCGTTTATTCCTTTACTCAGTTTTTTATTACAGAGGGCACTCAGCCCTCCGACCGAACACGCTGAGCTACCGTGCCGGCTGACCGTGTGAGCTACCCAAGCAGGCCTCACGCCCCGTCCTCGCAGCTTTACTTCTGCCAGTGCCTCGTCTCCTACCTTCCAGACTTCACAGTAGCTCTTCTGCGAACTTTGCACAACTAGCACTCCTGGAAGAAAGGATACTGCGGAGACATGGCTTAGCCATGTGATGAGCAGGCGTGAGTCGTGCTTGGGTAGCTCACACGGTAGAGCACTTTCCCGCGAAAGGCAGAGGTCTTGAGTTCGAGTCTCGGCCCGGCACCAAGTTTTAATCTGCCAGATAGTCTCATATCAGCGCACACTCCGCTGCAGAATAAAAATCTCATTATGTGAGTTGCTGCCTGTGCAATAGAGACTCGCGACTTGCGCGAGTTCCACCAGCGCCACGGGCGGCGCACTGAGGGTGAATGTATCGACTTCTCTTCGGCCAACTGCCGGCCGAGTCCAATCCGCCAATGACCGGACGACAACGGACAGAAGCCTACTCGCAAGAGAGAAGAGCAGCTCTCACCCATTTGGTTATAGATCATCGTCCAGGGCTGACTTAGACAGGGAACGTCGTTCAGTAAACTCTTAGAAGTGTACAGACAGTTGCAAATTGCATTTGCTATGTACTGTGAAGTTTACCTACGATTATTGCCTTTAGACAGTAAGGGAATTTTTTGTGTTACATTACGTGCAGTGTTGCAAGTAAAGAAAACCTTTTTAACTCATTTGTGTGACTTTGTTACTTATTTGTTGGAGTGTTGCAGAACCTTCGTTTTCCTATCCTGTTACCTGACCCAAGGGCATAGCTGTGTAGTAGTGGCAGGGAGAAATTGTCTAAGCGGTGTACTGCACCAGAAGCTGTTTCGCGAACTCACAAACTTGGCCTACCATAGCAACAGTGGCAACTCGGCCCTCACAGCAGTAGCGACGAGGCCTTTACAAAAGTGGCGACGAGGGTTTATAAAACTGTGAACTTAAGATTTTGTGGTTAAAAGCATTGTATTTTTTTGTAGTGTCACAAGTGACTAGGTTAGTATCGTGCTGTTTCTGTGGTGGGGATCAGTGGTATCATGATCCTTTTATAGTAGTTGATTTAATAGTCGTGTTTTACCCACTCAACATTACAGAAAAGCCGCCCTTGAAGTAACAAAAACAACTGTGAATAATAATTTAACATTTCCCTAAACTCCAAGTGATCATCTTAAATGATTCACTTCAGCTTATTTAACGAGTTACTGTTCTCTTTAGTGTAAAATGTATCCGGTGAGGCATGTCGGATTAAACACACACACTTTGGCTCTTTCGTCGCTTGTCGCCTGGACTGGTTGTTTTATGAGCGCAGCTCCACGACAGCAATGGTCCGCGTCCGACCTCTGGTTGTTCGACATCTCTCCTTACGTGAGCTTTTTATGCATCGTGTGCATATCAGTGATGACACTCGACTATTAGTGGCCTTCGCAATAGGTTATTACTGTCCGTCTTGCGCAGTACACCTGGTATTTTTATAAACAGTTTATTATCGTGCAACTGGTAAAGAGCCTTTACAGTGCTGTACTTTTTGAGAAACGAAATCTTAGGTTAAAATGGTAACTGACTTATTGCTGGAAGTAGACAGTAATAAGTCAAGCAACTATAACAAATTAAGAATTGCTCAAACAAAAACTGTTGTATCTGAAGCCTAATTTTTCATTTCACGGAAAGTAAAGCATTGTAAAATGATCCCTACTAGTAGTAGAAGACAAGATGTGAGTAAAAATAGCCGGCCGGTGTGGCCGTGCGGTTCTAAGCGCGTCAGTTTGGAACCGCGTGACCGCTACGGTCGCAGGTTCGAATCCTGCTTCGGGCATGGATGTGTGTGATGTCCTTAGATTAGTTAGGTTTAGGTAGTTCTAAGTTCCAGGGGACTGATGACCTCAGACGGTAAGTCCGATAGTGCTCAGAGCAACTTGGACCATTTGAGTAAAAATAACAACTATACTGCATAAGCAGAACACAGCATAAACCAACGCCGGCCGGTGTGGCCGTGCGGTTCTAAGCGCGTCAGTTTGGAACCGCGTGACCGCTACGGTCGCAGGTTCGAATCCTGCCTCGGGCATGGATGTGTGTGATGTCCTTAGGTTAGTTAGGTTTAAGTAGTTCTAAGTTCTAGGGGACTGATGACCTCAGTAGTTAAGTCCCATAGTGCTCAGAGCCATTTTGCCAACCAACGAAATGCGCCGTGGCGATAATTGTTTGTAAGAAAACAATTTTCTCGATCTGAAAGCCAAAATCACAATACACATATATTTATTTTTACAGTGAACTAATGGAAAACCTACTTATGATGTGGAAAACAGGAGACCGTGTTTTGCTCAAGGCAGAACTCAAAATACACAGTACTTATTGTTGTAGGAAACACAGTCGCAAATATAGAGCTTTGTGAAGGAACTCATAGCAAGAGGAAGCTTGTTCCGTTATGTTGGTACGTGTGGCACAATATCCTAAGTTGTTCGTCAAGATGGTCTGCTGATCAGTTCTGTTGATACAGCCGTTTTTTTTTTTTACAGGAGACGACTGACCAGCGCAATCGTTCAGCCTCGTTGTTGGTGAATTACTTTACGTCCTGCTGAAGATCAGTTATTCTAGATTCTTTAGCGGACACCGTCAATTATTTTTTTTTCGCAAATTACCAAAACTAATCTATTATTTCTAGTTTCTCATATACTAATCTAGTTGATTGGTTTCACTAATTTGCATAGCATCGACTATGAATTTAAATGTTTGGAAGTCTTTTGTGAAGCTATTTGTCTGAACGGTATTGAAAGTGGACGATAAACAGTTCAGACAAGAAGGGAATACAACCGTTTGAAACGTGATGCTCCAAAAGAATGAGAATATTAAATGGGTAGCTCAAATAGCTTATTAGGAGGTACTGAAACGAACTGAAGGAAAAAGGAAGTTAGTTTATAAAACGTTGGAATCTGTTGACAGGGTATTTGCTGAAGCTGTAACGGATCGGCAATTTGGTAATGGAAAGAAGTGAGGAGCAGGGTGTACAATTTAAAGAGGGAGACCAATGAATAAATACAGCAAGCAGGTTCAATTTCGAGCACTACGATTAAAAGCGATTAATGCGTTTTTTTTCTCCAGTTGTTTTAGCAGCTTACTGATGGACTCATATTTGTGATATGGTCAGTCAATGAAATCCAGCACAGAAAATCATTATGATTCAATCGACAAGGCACTACGACCCCATCCTTCAATAACGTATAATCTGATGAAGTTTACAGAAATTAAGTCCTGTGCGGAATGTCAGTAAGGGTCTATTCGTTCCAGTTCATAACAGCCTCCACAAATTTAAGCTTAAATGTAGTTGATCACTGAAACGGCGAGTGCTTCATGCGATAAACGACGAGTCCAATCCGTTGCTAATCCTCTTTAGCTCGACATCAAACCGCAATGTGGGGCATCACAGCCCGAGCTTGACAGTCGCAATTACACTGAAAATTACGTTCCTAAATTTGAGTTGTGGCGTGCTTCTGCGTAATATCACTCGTGAAACACATCATCGAAAACTCGCTCACAAGCAGCAATATTCCATTACTGTACCACAAGTCACATCCGATTACTCGGCGAGGACTTGTTACTTATGTATCTCGATCTTATGCCAGGGATTGTCTTGCTTCTAAAGCGTTTTTCGCTAGACAGTAAACTATATATGTACCAGATTTGCTCTAAATTGCCCCACGCGTTCCAGAGTTAGGGTTACATGTCATCCCTTCTCTCCCCTACGCCGTCCCCCCATCTCTAGGAGTGTTCTAGTCTCGCAGTATTTGTTTCCAGGTAGTAAGTCACATGTGTATCACGTCCGGTTGAACTCATTCCAGTGTTTTCAGAGTCATGCTTTTCATGTCACGACTTTTCACTCCCACATTCAGCCCAACATATAAGGGGGCTGGGGCCGACTTGTACACTGTAACTGACTCCCTCCCCCTTGCCCCGAAGACAAGTCACACATGTACCAAGTTTACAATTTTAACTGAAACTGCTCCAAGCCGTACACACCTATACTAGAACACACACAGCCACAAACACACACACACATCCATATTCATATACATTAAAGATTTATACAATTTTTTTGTTATCAATAAGTATTTTACAGTATGTCTTTACTGTACTTCTATTTAGTTTGGCTGATTATCACACCTGAATTCCTACGTCTGAGAAACTTCATTATTCCGCCGAAAAAGCCAGTTCGAAGATACGCCAGCAGGAAGATCTTCCAGGCACAGGTTGTTTCTATTTTCGGATTAAGTGGCTTCTTCTGTGAACTGTAAAGGAGCTCGCCCCAGATAAGACTTCCTGATTGAATTCGAGCAGCCCTTCAGCGAAGACATTATCGATCTGCGGGCGAGCGTTATCACTCGCGTTTTGTGCATTTTTCTGCTGTTTTTCCGTGAAATCATAACAGCAAACTGTGGTCACACATCTAGCAACGCTGTCCATCGTTGTGAGCCATCCGCCTTGCCGCAGTGGTAACACCGATTCCCGTCATATCGCCGAAGTTAAGTGATGTTAGACTTGGCTAGCAATTGGATAGATGACGGGTAGGTCCCCGAGCTCTGTTGGCAAGCGGGGTGCACTCAGCCCTTGCGAGGCAAAGTGACGAGCTACTTGGTTGAGAAGTAGCGGCTCGGGTCACGAAAGCTGACAACGACCGGAAAAGCGGTATACTTGACCACATGCCTCTTCATATCCGTATCCAGTGACGCCAAAAGTCTTAGGCTGACACGACGGTCAGTCGGTACCATTGGACACTCCGAGGCCTGATCTGACGGAGTCCATCGTGGTGATTATTTGGTGGTAACTCTATCTAACATGAAGATTCCTTCGTGATCACAATCAAGGATTAAAATGGTCTTCGAGTTCCTGCCACGTGATGTGGTTAAAATGCCAGTAGTTTCGGTTTAGTGACGGTGTCGTTACGGTAAGTTGCCTATCGAATACTCGTTGGACCTAGTATCTCATTCTTTGAAAGTGACGTGATAGAGTTGTTTAGGCACACCCTACTGTCACATTTTTTTTTTTTTCGCACAACGACCAGTATCACAATTGAAGGCACGGCGTTGTGATGGGAAGCCCGCAAGCTCCATCAGATACAAACCTCCTTATGGAGTAGTTCGAGGGTATTGCCTTTGACACGTCCCATTAGAGCCTAGTTGTTCCTTTCCTTGCGCTGGGGTACGTTCATCATTTGGTCCCATAACGTGCAAAACTTGATGAATTCTTGGAACACCTCAACAGCATTCACTACGGTAATAGAAGATGCCTTGTCCTTCCTCGAAATCCTCGTCCGCCGCAGACGAGATGGATGCCT